>NW_017257506.1:136641-168569 GCF_001594055.1 Mycetomoellerius zeteki
GCTGGCCGCGCGCACGGCGACGTATTGTTATTGCCGTGCCGCAGACATTAACGCGGTTTGCTTTGTTATGTCGTACCCGCGGGCGCTATTGGGCGTGGACGTGTACGGGGTGTCGTGAAAGCAAACGTGCACATGTCAAAAGAACTCAGAGATTGATTGTAGGTCATGAAACGTCACTGCTTTTTCGAGCGCGACTGGGAGTTGAAGGATACTCTTTTGGCAAGTCGTTATAAAAAATGAAAGGAACACGTAACGATTTCTATTTCGATAAATAAATGATAATTGCTTTAAATTAAGTTCTTCGAATCGATGTCGTTTTAACGGAAAAGTAATTTGATTGACCAAAGAGATATTTAGTCGTTAATTGGCCTGGTGAAATAACTGTATGTATTTTTATTACCGCGAGACCGGTTGATGATCGATATGAAACATTAAAAAATCTGTTGTAAAGTGATCATGTCAATTTCGAAAAAAAAAAAAAAATAATGAGCGTACAGATATATGATTGTATTTAAAATCGAAAATAAGAAAAATCAGTTTGGAATTTGTGGAATGTATAAATAAATTTTATGCCATGTGTTTTAAGATTTTTGATTTTCTAACATTAAATATATAGATTCGCTCCATATATTTTATAGCGTGCATAATGCATGTAATACAATGTAGTTTTAATTTCATACCATGCTATCATATCACTCCATATCATGTAGCATCACATAATATCCTCGTTTGAATATTTCAGCTACATGAATACTTGACGTTCTTATAATTATTTTATATTCATTTTGTCAGGATGAAATAAACAGTAATTTATATTAGCATTTATTTATGTATCGAACATCATATCATGAACACAAACAATGAAATTTGCGTGGAAAAAGAATATGAATTTGCAATCACATTATTTATAAATGTTACGCGACCGCATTTACATTAAAAATAATTTTATTTAATGCCTCGTCATTTAACTCTTAAACGCCATTTTGACATACCTGGCTTTTCCTCCAATACTTTTCCAATGCTTTTTTTATTGTTCATAACTTTTTTTATTAATAAAGATACATACATTTGAACTGTTATTCCTCAATATCTAGCGTTTCAATTAAAAAACAAATTTTACAATATGTTCATTTTTATGAAAGTTATAACATGGAAAAAATGATTTTGCTGAAGTATCTAAAAATTTGACTAGATATAAATCTAAAAATAATTTTGTTTAACTATCGAAATAATTATTAGTGTAGGACGTTCAAGTTAGTTGTTGAAACATCAACATTTTTTGCAGCGTTGCTCATGTATAAATTTTCTATATAATTATTTTGATGATCTCTAACAAAATTATTTTCAGATTTGTATCTAGCTGAATTTTTTGGATTTTTCAAGAAAATCGTTATTTCTGTGAAGCAATTGAATTGTGTATGCCACACCAATGTGTTGTTCCCGCAGTGAGGCGTTTAAGGGTTAATGCACCGTAGGTGAAATTCTTCACGTTTATTGCTTCGGGAAGAAGTTTAGATGGCGAAGAAGAGAAACGAGCGAGAGAAGATATTCGCTAATACTGCGGAGGCAACACCTTCGAAGAACCTTGTGCATTATGCCGGAAGGCGGTCGAATCGGCACTAGTCACGTACAGTTTTCCGCTCCTCGTTGCGGTCGTTCATACAAACAAGCGGCAGTGTACAAACCCGGTTTTATAAACCGAGTTTTCTAAATAACTAAAATCCATTAAGGGCACGCGCCTCGGCGAAACAGAATATGTGCGAGTCGCCTGCCAAGAGATGCGACGCGTGTCGAGAAACCGTACGGATCCTGCGGCATTATCGAAGCGAAAAGTTTATCTTACAAGAAGACGATAGTCGCACGAAGGAAATTCTCTATATATTTTCCACGCGAGGAAACACCTAAAGGCACGGTCACATTGTGGTAAGACATAACAAGCGAATGGTACGGGGAGAGACTACGAAACTGCAGCGAGAATTTCGATATTCTTCTTCCTTTGTTCCTTGAGATCTTGTTCGATTCTGTATCGGCTTCTCTACTGGCTTTTTAAACAGGGGCTCAAGATAAAGGAAAGCGTTGTTGAACAATCTAATGCCGTGCGATTAAGTACAAATCCTTTGTATGCACGATAATTTTCCTTTACTTATACATACGGATCATTCATGTTTAATTACTTTCATCATTTTTACGAAAATTATTATAATTATTATAAGATTCTTATATATACATTTTTACAATTTTGGATTATTTACATCTTTAGAAAATATTTATGAAGTCGTATATTAATACTAGAAGTAATAATGTTTCTTCCTCACTAAAAGGACCGAGCGAATAAATTACTCCGAAAAGAAAGAAATATAATGAAAAACCAAAAAGCTACATATTTCATCAGTAGGAAGACAGAGTTGAAAAAGTACGAAATTTGAGTAAATAAAAATTTTATCATAAAATACGATATAAGAAGTAAAATATTTAAACTTTTTGTACTTAATTTCTATAATAAAATACATATAAAATAATCCGAAAAGTAACTTACAATTAACTTATAAGTTAAAGTTCTTTCCCAACCATGTATAAAAGACAATTACTGAAAAATAAAAATATTCCAGAATCTTACCTTTTACAAAAAATATAATATTAATCTAAAAGATAAAAACGATCGATAATGACCGCTCGGTGTTTCTAGTGTTAAAAGAAAAGAAAAGGTAGAGGCCATTATTTAATCAAGTGCTCCTAATATTTCAAAGAAAAGAAATGCGCAGAACATAAATGACCTAATCGTGTGTACTAAGGGTTATCTCTCGTGCTCCGTTGGCTTTAACGCTGAAACAATTAATGCAGATTTTGTCTTAAGCTTCTCATTAACACAATTTTTCATAAAATTCCACATGTGCTGTGTGGTGATTACACGATCAATAGATGAAACCGTGTTTACGTTTGCATGTTAAGGTCTTTTCAGAATGTCCGAGCGGAGCAAAAAATCGAGATGACATCAAAGTAGCTTCAAGGTAATTATTAACACGCATTCTACAATAAGCCATTACTTATAAATCAGAAGTCAGAAGCTGGAAATTGACCAATCACAGTCGTCAATTTCCAGCTTTTAACTTCTGATTTAGCCATAAAGGTTACTTTTAGATCAGTCACGATTCATTTTGACGTTCGTAATCTTTTGTTTGAGAAGCGACATAGATCTCCAAGATGAGCATTAGAGAAACACTGATGTAAACAAAGGATCGTTTCTGCCGGTGGTGTTGATAATATCGATGAATAACGTATCAACTCTTGAGCAGTATTTACTACGCTCAGTGCCGACGTTTGTTCGTTCGTGCTCGTTTCGCGGCTGTTTGGCCTCGCGTTAGAGGCCGATCGGCACGTTTCGCGATTAATACTGCAGGATGTTGCAACACGCATCCTGCATCGTGTATCACGCACTGATTTCGATGCGACGATCGTAACGCGACAGTTGGTTACTCATTTTATTGTATTTGGCTGAAAAGGGTGTATTAATTGTAACGAAATAATTTCATATATTTGTATTACAAGAGTAAATGAAAATCAACCGAGAATTCGTTTACGGTTCGATACACTACACGCACGCAGAAAACATGTAATTCTGATAAACACGTTATGTAAGCAAAGTACATTATGTAGGTCGTATTACGAGGAGAATATATTGGTACAAGTTATTTTTTCCCCCCGTTCCGAAATACACACGGGAAGTCCGCTCAAGAAGCCCGACTTAAAATCCAATTATTTTATGCCCTAGTCTTCCTTGTACTTCTATAATGGAGAAAATTAAAACTTTTATGCTAAACTTTATTTCTACTGACTCATAATATTCCGAGAGAAGAAGAAGCGAGAAATTCCATTAAAATATTAAAGTTTTTATATAATACGTGTAAATAGATATCAGCATCATTTCGATGGGGGCGACCTGTGAGATTTATCCTAATCGTTAACGATCCCCATGTCGGCTGCGGTCTGAAATACCGTGGTGAACTGATTTATGGAGGGTCGTATAAACCGCCGAAACGTAAGGATTCAGGAATGTCGACGAGTACAGTATTAATCGGGAGCGCACACAGACGCGCGTATGCGAGGCAACGACATTAATCCGTCGCGTGCCGCATGCGAAGCGACGTCTTGGATAAGAAAAAAAGGTATATATCGCGTGCATTCATTAGCGGGCGTATTAATGCGAAAAAATTGCCGTGCCCGCCCGGGCAATCGCTTATCGCCCCCTGCGTACGTAAACGAGCTTAAACCGGCGTAATCGTTGATCGAGATCGCACGACCGCTCGACTTTCCTCGCTTCGCGATTACGCTCGTTGTTGCCAGACTTGCCGCGATTTATCGCGAGTGTATCAGTTCCGACAAAAACCGTCGCGCGTTAATGAGGTTTACAGAATTTACGGTGTCGCGTAAGAGACGTTCCGCAGAAGCCCTCAACTTTAGTATTATAACAGTGGGATCTTCAACTTTTCTATATCAGGTGTATAGTCTTGGCGAAAAGTGACTGGAAATTTGTTACTTTCCACGTAAAAAAAATGTTGTATACGTATGAAACAATTCGATAAAGTCAATATTTATATTTATAATTTTATAGCTTAAATTTTCTCTAATTAATCAAAAATTCAAATATATATTACATGTTTCGGTCTCATAAATCGAGCCTTCTTTACATATTCGAAAAAAAACTTGGATTTTATGTGCGAGTGATGTTATTGGTGAGACGCAGTCGTAGAGATGGGTAATGTTTAAGTATTTTAATTGTGTGATAACCATAATTATCTCTCTTGTATAGATTTGAAATAAGAACAGTCAGTGTGTTTGACGCATGTTTATAGCCAGCGTAATTTAAATTTTAACAAGAACAAAGGACTTTTAATTTCGAAAACAATACAGTAGAGAGTATACAGGGCATATAAGAGTCAAATATAAAGAATTATTTTAAAACATGAAAATTCAAACGAGAAATATATATAAAATTCTCTAATTAATCAAAAATATTCAAATATATATTATATGTTTCGGTCTCTCGATTGAGCCCTCTTCAGATATTCGAAAAAAACTTGTATTTTATGTGCGAATGATGTGTGTGTGTATGTGTGTGTGTGTGTTGTGTGTTACAATAATAAGAATTTTATATATATTTCTCGTTTGAATTTTCATGTTTTAAAATAATTTTTTATATTTGACTCGTATATGCCCTTTATACTCTCTATATTGTTTTTGAAATTAAGAATTCTTTGTGCCATGTTCTTGTTAAAGTTTTTAAATTTTCTCATTTTATCTTAATTATTTTTTAATATCACGTCTATTTCTTATTAAAATAATTTTTGATTTAGATTCTAAATTGCTACCAAATTTTTGCATTATATTTAAATATAATATAGAAAATTTGTAATTTTTTTTTCGTTCTTTTCATTCAGAAAATATGTTTAATGTATCCTTGACCGAAAGGATACTAATACCGTAGACGTGGATTATAAGCGATTAAAAATAAGTATATTCTAGGACGACGCGATTGGATTACCCAGACGCTTATTTTAACATTTCACAAGAACTTATCACATACATAGCTTGTTCATGAATATCTATTATAATTTCACAAATAGCTCGAAGATCGATATCAAATAATATTCATACAGTAAACTATCCGTGTTATAGAAATTGCTTGAAAACTACGTATATAATCGCCGCTGTTAATTTGTATTACTGCATATTACTATTGGGAATTATTATCTAATAACCCAGGCATTACTAAATTAGTGTACATATTTTTGGTTTGCGGTTTACACGCCCCTCGCCTTTGCGCCCAAATATCCGATAATGATTTAATGCAATTAACGCAATGAGCAAACCGTGCAAAGCGATTGCCGTTTTGTGTGACAGATTCGTTGGCGATAATTTTCTAGACGGTAGCGTGAGCAAAAGGCTTCGCACCCTTTCTCGCTCGTCCAAACCGTGTAATTCGTCATCCCGATCGCAACCGATAACGCTAATTTGTTTTCCCTGGCATTTATTATGTTTTCCGTCGCTTATTCAAATACATTCCAGCGTGTGTCTGACGTAGATGAGCATTCCAGATATTCGTAAATGTTTGAAAATCTCCGGAATTATCGTCGATCATTCGTCGTGTTTGTGCTCCTCGTAGTATCGAGCTGCTGCACCGGTTCGCCTGCAGGTCGGAATAATATTCCTAGCGGAAAATTCATCGTGATCCCTAACTCCAGCACGACGGTGGTTTCCATCGATGCGAGAAATGACTGTGAGAATTTCAGGCAACTTTGCCGCTTGGCGAGCGTGCCTCGAAATTTTCAGTGCAGGTAGGATTTTCGTTAAGGAAATCCCCGTGTAAATGAAGCACAAAGTAATTTTCACGTCATTTCTCTCTCTCTCTCTCTCTCTCTCTTTCGCATTTTGTTAATACACAGTTAAAAACTATAATTTATTTAAATCTAATGACAATTAAGGTTATCGGGATTATTAAGTAAAAGGTAGAGGAAAACCTGTATGACGCAGTTAAGTGTTGCGTGAATTATTATGTATATGTGTGTGTCAATAATTACATGTAAGTACATACAAAGTCGCAGACGTTTCGACCTTGGTTTTCTTGGTTTGGATTTATCTTAGATCTTCCATCCATTACAGTCCATACTAATCAAGTATTTAAAATAATTAAGGTCGTCACGATAAAGTAATTTTATAGAATCTATAATGTTCAAATTCTTAGACAAATTATAAATAGATGAAAGACAAGAAAGAAATGATGACAAATCGTGTTAACAGAATGTGTTAAAACTTTTATCTCGACGATTTTTATGTATTTATCTTCTATAAATTCCTCGCCAGAGATTATCGATAATGTGGAATAAAAATTAAGTTTAGATCGAATCTTCTATCCATTACAATTCAAATACCAATCAAGTGTTTGAAATACTTAAGGTCGTCGTGATAAAGTAATCTTACAAAATCTATAATATTCAAATTCGTAGACAAATAAATAGATGGAAGACGAGATATTGAAAGAGGTGATGACGAGTCATGTTAGCGGAACATGTTAAAAACTGTTTACTTTTATCTGAACAATTTTATGTGCACTTTAACTTTTTTCCGCGAAATACGCATCTTTCATCGTCACCGTAACATCACTAACATCTGACACGAAAACCGCGCTCGTACAACTGATTCGTATACGTTTTTTTTTTTCCGACGACGACGCAGACAAATTTAAAAGACGGAGGAAATATTTCTCGACTGCTCAAGCACCTTTTTGCGCGTCAGTTCTTGCGTAACGTAAGCTCAGGTGTAAAGTCGCAAAGTGACGAAACATCTTTTCTCACTTTAGAGGAGAGACGCGTATACAGATTACGTCGATTGCACGACCGGGGGAGGAGACGTTGTCGGTCGCGTCTCGACATCTGGCGCCCCCGCGATTCTCCTTTGCTCTGTCTCGCGAGTAACGATACAGCATCCAGGCGAGTTTACATCCTGAAACGTACCCTCCTCTTCTCGTTTTTCAGGGGCTCTCGTCTTGCGCATCGCGTCCTCCCCGATCTTTTGTCCGCCGGGGCCGTAAATCTGTCCGGAAAACAGTATGCCGAGCGTATATCATGCCGCCGCTTCCTTATTAGCGCAATGCACTGCCACATTGCCGAAATCGCGAACATCTTCATACCTCGTCGTTCGAGAGCGCGTCTTTTCTTTCCTCTCGCGTTGCGAGACTTAATTGGTGCACTCCGTGAGCACCGGTGCGACGCAACCGACGTCGGCGACCGCGACGTTGCGACACGTCGGTTTTCTCGGTTTTCTCCTCCGAACCGTCGCGGTTTTCGCGCGGCTCTTACCAACGTTGAAAGACGCTTTCGCCTCTCTCTCTCCGTCTGTTTTTCGCGTGATTTACTGCAACCAAACTGCGGGGTTGCGGGTCGCGCGCTGGAGGCTGACGCCGTTTTCGCGAGCTCCCGGGCGGTATTCAGAAGATAAATTTAGAGAGGGTTCCAGTATATTAAAACTCGATAGTTACATTCACTCGACGCCGGATAGAATCAAAATGGAGGAAAGGAACTTAATTCCGTCATATTTCATAGATCCGTTAAACGCCACGGGAAATGTATTTGTTTCATTCGCGTTGACGTTTACTTAATTATCGGATTTGGTAATGCAATTAATTATTAAATGTAATGTACGTACTATATAAAGAATAAAACAACTATCTGTTACGATATAGTTATAATAGTTGTGAAAACACGTTGAGTTTTCATTGCCGCGCTGATTTCATTGAAAAACAGTCCGTCATTCTTATTGAAATTTTTTTTACATCTTTCTCGTGATTTTCTAGTCAATTTAGTGCGGCAACTCTCAATGCAGGAAACGTTTCAACATTCGCCACGGTTTTAACTGGGCGACAGTAAATCACAGTAGGATTGCGTTCGAAACACGACACCACGTGGCATTCCTTCGACAACGTGTTGAATTTCACTTCCTACGCGAGACAGGCAAATTTTGAACATGAAACAGTTTCCGTTAACAAGTAGAATACGTTATACGCAAACCGAACGAAATTTCAAGCGTGAAATCATTCGTAGATTCCTGGCTAATTTTTACAGAGAATTTAACGCGATTAATATTGAAATGTAACTCTACACGAAAAAAAAATAATGTTACTAAGAAAAAAAAATCACGTACTAACATAACATTAACGGTTTAATTGAAAATAATCTTATTAATTCGTGACTGTATTAATGAAATACATACACTAATGTTCTTTTAAAATGTTAATTGTTTCGTTAATACTGTTATTAAAAATAAGGAGGATATTTTTAATTAAACTGCCGTTGGCTAATGCTGTTATACATCATTTTTTTTCTCATGTATATTTAAGAAGCTCCGGTGATTGCAATTGGAATTATCAATATCGCGAGAAACCAATAATAAGATAAGTGTGAAGCAAATAACTTATAATGTAATTTCATTCTTACAAGGCGCACAAAAGCGCAAACTCAACCGAGAAAAATACAAAGCGTTAACGCGCAAGCTCTCCTCGTATTGTGCTTTAAGCTAAATACGAAAGATATTAAACTCTTCTTCTTCCTTTTCCACGCTGGTTGGCGGATAACGCTCGTAAGATCGCTGTAAGTCACGTAAACGTCCGTTATCCGAAGTTCTATCTGCGCGTTCTTGTAGATCGCTTCCTTTATCGCCTGCCACGAGATAATGATTTCTACAACTTTTTCGCAGTTCGCTCGAGTAACACGTCGCAGAAATTGCCTTCACATCGAAATTGTTCGTGCCCAGAGGCTGCCACGATCGATGCTCACGACCGCTTTTACTTACACCAATTGACTAATCCAGTGTCCTCTTAATATTGCACTGAGTGTCGCTCGGAATATCGAGCTGTTGCTTTAAAATGATGCAACGCGTCTTGGAAATTCATACTCTCCTAGCGAAACTAGTGGGATGTTCATGTTACACGCAGACTACTAGTCACAAGTATCGAGTCACCTGAAGTTTGTGCGGTCTGATGTCAAACTAATATACTGCATGTTCCTCCTGAGATTAATTTAACATTCGTATTTCGAAAATTTTTCGGCTTCATTTTTTGACAGATTTTCAGGAACTTTAAATAAATTCCGAATATATGAATGCAAATGCGGAGGCTGCGAGTCAAATAATAATATAATTCGAACATTCCCCTATCGCATTTTTACATTAATTCCCGTAACTGTATCGTAAATTAAAATTTTTATCGGTACCGTATTTCTTCCCTGTCTCATTATCATTCTCTCCAGGGACGCGGGAGCAATTTTCTTACAGAGAATTGGACGAGGCTTCCGAAAAAACCTATTATGTACACGGCACATTGTATGTCGCCACATCTTGCATTATGCAGTATTAACAGTTTCACAATTGGCACACTGAAGAGTAAAGGTGTGCGTTGTGTATGCATATGATTGAACACCTACGAGAGATCGGTATGATTGTTGGTGTTACCTGCATGACTAAGCTGTATTTACGCAAGTCCGTATTGCGCGTAACCTCGTTATGCCACGCTGTACAGGGTGTCTCAGATTTATAGAAAAGAGAAGCAGAGTATTTGCCATTTTAATCCTTCGGAGCTGACGTCGAATCTTATTGATGGGTCTTTAATTTTACGTTAATTGAAAGGCACTAATTAACCTTCCATTGGCCATAGAATTTTTCAGTTTCAGTACAGATTTTTATATTGTTGCTGACTGTATAAAAATCTGAAAAAATTCCTGCATATTTTTGAAAGTTTTTAACAACGAGTTTTTACTGTTACAGAAGTTGGATATTTTACCTTTTTTTTTTTTAATTGTACGTTCAAAGCCAAGTTGGCCGACGAAGGGTTAATTTCAAGAAAGCAAAATGATGTAACTCGTATAAAAAGAATAAATACACTGAGAGGAAAAAAGGGTTTATTTGACTAAATTAATTTAGTTGTCTTTATTTCTTTCGTTGGAAAATATATGTACTTAAGTCAAATATGTTTGACTTAAATAAATTAATTTAGTCAAATGAATAATTTTTTTCTTAGTGTATATTTTAACAAGAATAATCCAAATTTGCAGATGTGTAACATAAAGATAATTAAATTGTTTGACACTTTTAACAAAATAATTTATAGGAAGATTTAAAGAAGTTTTACGCTTTATAGTCGTATTATTTGCGCAACGTCTTCCGCGCTTGATTCCTATTGCTCATGTTCTTTCTTAGTTCTTTTGATTTATAAGGAGTCTTGGTTAGTTTGATTTGTTATATGAAAGTAATTTATAATTGATTAGGTTCAATAGACCCACTGTCAGCGGAGGATTAACGGTAGATTTCCGAGATAATATTCCATGAGATAATAACTTAAGCAACGAACGATCAATTAAAAAGATACCGCGAGAATGGAAATAACATAACTTCCGTTTTCCTCTCTTGTTTTCTCATGTCCAGTTCAAGAGCTGTACGATAATCGTGGATCACGCGGTGTATACCAACACATATACGTAAAGTTTCCATTGAAGAGAGACACGCGGCGTTCATTCCGAGACGAGAGACGGCGAAGCCGTCCAAACGTCGCGCGAATTATCCGTTATGCATTACGTGCTGTCTTAATTACTCCCAGCCCTCAGGTGATATACGCGGCCAGCTTTGTTCATTTGTGCCGGCGCACGCAGCCATAAATATCGATTACCGGGATATAGCTTTGCGTCTATCGGGCCATTAATTTGTCGAAAGTTTGTTGTTCCGCCGCCACCGCCATCGAGCGTCACGCGCCGTGCAAATTGTTTGCAATACTCCTCGAATTCTGTGTCGCGCAGAATCTGCGCCGCGGTCATGCCGCGATATGACGCATCACAACAAGTGCGTTTGCTGCAACAACTGAACTAATAGAACGACTCGTTATAACGCCGCTGTCGCGGCCGAATTGATAAAATTTAAACGTGTCCTTTATACCAACTGACGGCGAAGAATGGTAATAGAGAACGTAACTGTTATTTGATATTATTTTTTATTATACACCGATTTTGCTGAAGTGTTTAAAAATTTAGCTAGATTTAGATCTAAAAATAATTTTGTTAGACTGTAAAAATAATATTGGACTGAAAAAAATTTCTGGTTGAAAATGGACAAATCAGAATTTTCTGGTTAAATTTATTATAATTCTAGTTGAGATAACTGGAATTTTGGTTGATACAATATTTCTGGTAAAATCTACTAAAATTCTTATTTTTACTAAAATAATTATATTAATCAGAATTCTAATGTACTCAACTGGAATTCTAGTCGATTTAACCAGAAAATTCTGATTCGTTCGTTTTCCACCAGAATTACTATTTAATCCAACCATTTTTCTCAGTGTGATGACAATACTGTAAAAAGTTTTAACAATATAGCAATTAATTGAAGCATCCTGTATAATTATTTTGATAGTCCGACAAAATTATTTCCGACCTGCATCTAGCTAAATTTTTAGATACTGCAACAAAACTGTTCTTTTTTGTGTATATCACTTTAAATATAAAAAGTGCACTTAAATATAAAAGTGCGCACTAGTTCAGCTATAAAAGACAGACCTATTACTTGACATTTGACGCACGGTAAAAGACAATTCTTTTACGTTTACGCGCGGAACGCTAATAATATTGCTGTACATAAAACTTACTGTAGCAAGGGATACTCTTGCAGGAATTGGATGAACAATACATGGTATAAGGCGTATAGTTCGTCATACTTTCGAGAGTAGCAAGACAAACGCGTCTTTGGGCGAATCGAGGAGCAACATGCGATCGTTTCCTCATGGTTAAGCATTCATTACGGGAGAAAGTTTTAGTAAAGGAGACGCCTGCGGAAGGGGGCAAAACCTTAATTTAGATCCGCCGTCGCGCAATTGACAAAAAGGCGGGAAGCCGCGGAGTAAAACTACAAAGGGATGATAACGAGAAGGGCGATTCCGGGGAGACAGAACGAAGAAAGGACCGCGATGGGATCGAGGGGTAGCGCGGAAGGGAAGGCGAAAGAAGCGCACGACAATAAGATATATTATAGGGGTTGGCGCCGGGGTTCCATTCACCCCGTTTCTCGCAGCACGCATAATCGCGGCATAAGCAGAAACCTCGGCGAATATACGGGATTTTGTGAGATTATACCTATCCACAATTTTTTCTTAGAGTTTAGCCTGAAAATATGGTAGTACTGGGACAACGTTGTATTTCGAAGAATTTCATGTAAATTTCTCTCATTCATTAATAAAACCACAATAAAATATATAATAGGTGATTTAATTAATTTTACCGAAGTCGTGCACGGTAAAAATCTTTAAAATATTGTATTGTACTACAACTACCATATTTTCAGGATAAATTTTAAGAGACTATTCTGTCCGTGCAGTCACAAACATCAATAATAATTTAAAGAATTTAAAACGATCGGAAGTAGACAGTTTTCATAGAAATAAAAAATTCGCGAAATTTCTGTTTGCAATGATGTCAAATGCACCGATAGATATTCAATTGCGAGCTTCAAACCGCGCTGATGTTTAATATTGATGACGCAAGTTTTGCTGTGGGAATAAACGATTAAAAGGATCGATATAACTGCGACTACGAGAACGAAATGACGAATGGTAAAAGCGTCGATATCCTTTGTAAGTTTTTGCTCTACTTCTTAGATCGATTCTGGTACGGTAAAAAAGATTAATGCGCCATTTTTAAATGGCCATATCTTGTCGCGAAGAAATCGGTGCACGCAACGCGTAGCGCACGCGAAAAGCTTGAGTGAGTACTTTCGACGAAACTTGGTTAGAAATGGATTTAAGCAAAAAGTAAGAGTCTCTTTGAAGGAAATGTAGAACAGAGCGGAATAACTTGGCGAAGAAAGTTGATTTTGTCAGGCAACATAACTCACTCGTTCGTGGAGCACACAACGTAACGGTAAAGTCGTTTTGAAAGCGTCTTACGATGACAAATCATAGCAACACTTGTGACATATCGACGCGATATTTGCAAGAGAGAGAGAGAGAGAGAGAGGAGAAGCGAGATATAGAAATCATATAAAGGCATAATTTCCTGAAAAGCTTGGCAAAGCATCGATATGGAAGGAAACGAAAAACCAGTTATGCCATCTGGGCCGCCGCGCGAAAAAGTCTCATTTTTTCGCAAACACGAACCATTAGACATTTATATCAATTCGAAACGTTTTTGCCTCGATATTCTAAATCATATTGATCTTTCCAAGAACAATGTTAAATCCGAAAGATGATTAAATTTTGCAGAACTTCCTCTCTTGATCTTTCATATCCTATCCAACTTCCTTCATTTTTCTTCCTCAGCTTTCACAACTTTTAAAAATCCAAGGAAAAATTGCCGATACCGTTAAACGGGTTTAACGTTGCCTTAGTGATCAAACGCTGTTCCAATAATAATCCATTACTGCCTAATAATCAAAACTACGACGTTCTATTATATTTTGAAAATCGAGTAGCGTTATTTCAAGCTACAACGTTTATACGACAGTGATGTAATATTATTTCTATGTAAAGAGCAAAAAAATTGAGCATGATTTGCCACTTTTAGTGTCACATTATTGACTGCCGTGCAGATAATAATGAGACTGAATTTTTTTTTCTTTTGTCATGAGACGTAAAGATTTGAAAGGATTTTTTATAGCTCGAAGCTTCGCTTCGGTGATTGTTCGCGATAAATTTGTGAAGATATATCTCCCTTTGAACGCGATTAAAAATCGCCAACTGTTAGAATTTATTCACGTGTTAAAATGTAATATCGTAATGGGGCGTTTTCGAGGAAGCCATGAGTTAGGATTTCAGAACGAACATCAGCCACGAATCAGGATTCCGGAACGAACATCAGCAAGGAGTGAGGAGGAAGAAAAGTTTTGTGGGAACGAGGTGCGAAGATCGAGGTAAAATAATAGGACAATGCACTCCGGCGACGAAGGATATATGAACGAATTCGCCGGCAAACGAACGGATAGGTGGACAGGTAAATGAACGAATGAACGCTGGATCAAATGGCTCGTAGACAAATAAATCGAAAAGAGGAAAGATAAACGTCGCTGCGCGAAATACGAGCGGGGGAGAAAGGGGAGGCAGGATGCTCCGACATTCCCAAACACAAAATGGCGCTTGGCGGAAGAGGACGATCCTCAATAGCGTTGACGAGTCGAGTCGACCGGCGGTTTTACCGTTACGCGACCCAATGACGAGAGATACGTTCGCCGACGAGAAACGTGGCTGCTTCCACCATTCGATGGTGCCTCGTGGCTGACAGTACGGTATAATGCGGACGTGTGCTCCGCGAATATTACCGCACGACGAAGTAGGTTCCACTTCGCACCTGAGAAGTCGTAAAAGGTCAAGAGATTTATTTCACTGAACGGTGAATTCGTCGAGAGAAATTTCTGATATAAAAATTTTTCCTAAAGATTCGTGGAAGAGAATTTAAATCTCCGTTACTCGCTCTCTTTCGCTCGACAATAAAATGACAAAATAAGATTGAGTTTATTAGATATATCTTTGTCTCTTTACTTTGAGACTGTACCTGGAGAAATTTTTATTTCTCGATCTTAGCGTTACTTTGTAATTCTGAAAACGCGTATTTCAGTGTTCCCATTTCGTTCGTTTATTAGCATCGATGTATTGAGTATTCTGTATTTTTATTCATGGGTGAATCCGAAAATTCTAGCTTGAATGATTAAGCTCGTGGGTGACGGGGCAGGGTAAGTCCGACAGGCAGATGTACAGACGAACCCCAACTGGCTCATAGAGTTATCTTTGAATATACGAAACCGTGAATATACGAAACAAGACACACACCGCAACATACGTCATAAGCTTCATTGTTGAATATCGTGAATTTCCTCTATGGGAGCAGTCGAATGAACAACATTCGTCACTTCCACTGAAACTTCGCCGTATGTCCCTTTTTCTTGTCGTACAAAGCCTGTGGTATACAGAAAAACTTAAACAGTAAGATATAAACAAATAGCTTGTTTTAGCGCCGAAACATTATATCGTGTCTCCTGCAGATAAGCAAATCAATATTTTGATACTACCTATTATTATGTTATTATTATATTCTCTACTATGATTGGTCGATTCGCTTATTACTTTTACACGGAAAGAACTAAGGTACTTATCTGCAAATTTAGCAGCTGATATTTTAGCAACGAGTTTCAGCGTCCTATATAATTGTTTTGATGGTCCAAACAAAATTATTTTCAAATTTTAGATACAAATTTGGACCATCAAAACAATTATATAGGACGCTCAACGTTGCTAGAATATCAAAACTTTTTACAGCATTATTTATTATACTTGAGATTCTTATGTAATTATTTCGATGATCCAAACAACATTATTTTCAAATATGTATACGTAATTACATTTTTAGATACTTCAGCAAAACCGTTCTTTTCCTGTACGTCTCGCTGTCTTACGTTTTTTCTGTGTATCATAGGTTTAAATGTCGAGTATAAATACATCGATTTATAAAAGGTGTTTAGTTAATTTTGTGGTTAACGGTGACTAACATCAGAAATTCATCATAAATATCGCGACGTTTGGTGGTCGCGACAGTGCGGTACTATTAGTTTTCAACGTCACCGCGCTGTGGTATTCGATTTTCGCAATGATTTGTGTCGACATTCGATGTTACGTTACGATAGGGAAACGTTATGATGCTGTGTCATGTGTGAAAATCGATTTTTATAATGATAAAACCGTCTGTATAACGTACGAAAAAATTATTGATATATCAGGAATATTTTAAATAATACGCATTCTCTCTCGATTAATTTTTTTGTCGACCGATTCAGAGACTATATTTCCACGAACAAATTGATAATACATAAGGAAAAAATGCATGATTTTATTTAAATTGGTTAATTGTACCATTAAATATTTATGGAAATGTTTGAAATGACCTTTCGGGTCGTTTAAAATAATTACGAATGGAATCATCAATGACATTTTTGAAACAACATCCTTTTTATTTTACGTCATTGTTCTCAATGATTAAATTTTTTAATTAAAACGAAATTCTACATATGCTTTCTTTTTAATTTATATAAAATATTACCGAAAATTCATATTCGGTAATTTTTGCCATTTACATCCACTGAATAAACGTAACGATGCGATGGAGAAGTGGATGGGAATGACGTGTTGTTTCTACCGCTTGGAAAACACACAAACAGCGTTGGAATGCTGATATTTTTTTTTTAATTTCTTCTGTAAAGATATAACAATCAAACTTCAACTTGCAAATACTTACGCACACGAAACAAACGTTATTTCAAAATAGGAGAAACGTTTAATAACTATTTGCACTGTTAAATTCACGTTTTGTAAAAATAAAAAAAACTTTTTTTTCTATGGTCACCGCTTTTGTATTATGATATTTTTCATCCTTTATTACAACATTGCAAATGTAACGCATATTGGTTATTCGTGTGTAAAAGCTTCATACGTAATAGATTTTTTATGAAATATATTTTAGTGCGTGAAATTTTAGAGAGAAAGAGAGAAATGGAACGAAAGAGAGAGAGAGAGAGAGAGAGAGAAACACAGAAACGAGCTCGTTCAATGCTCGTTGTCGAAGCACACGTTACAATGATGCTTCTCTATAGACACGTGCAGGGATTAAAGTTGAACGTATGCTATTGCAAATAGACGTGTTAATACCAAGTATTTTGAAGTTAAAAAAATTTTCTCAACCTTTCCGCGTTTCCGAAATTAATCTTTATCGTCATTCTTTGTTTTTCTTGTCATTCTTTGTTTTCCTCGTCATTCTTTTAATTAGGTAGTTTACGACGAAAACACGCGAGCGAAGGTAAACCAATTTCTCTGGAGAATTCCAACGTCCCGGATATTCTCTAACGGTACTGCTGCCGTCGTCGTAAAGACAGGAATTCACGCAGCTTGCAGTGCGACTAACCGTAGCTGGCGACGAATCGTTTTCGCCAGTTCATTATTTCGTAAATTCGCGACACGGCGCGAATGTCTGACGTCTTTCGGCGTCGCTAAATGCCAGCGTATCATTCTCTCACTTGCTTTAGTCATGCTCGGTACGCACGGGCTCGTCAACAATCAGTATTGTCAACGCTGGCGAAACGGCACGCAGCTTGGCATTAATTGCGTAAAGGGTGAACTCTCGGTGGGGGAGGCGGGAGAGTCGGTGAACCCAAAAACTAGGTTGATTCCTGACAGGCAATTTGTATTGCCATTATCACGGTCCCACGTAGTAGCGTTCGAACGCTGCTGCTCGCGCTCGCGAATTTATTCCATCTTAATGGAAAATGTGTGTACGAGCGAGGGTGTAAAGCACGACGATGAGAGGCCGATCGATTCTTACACATCCAGCGTCTCTCTTGCGGTCGATTTCCTCATCGGGTCACCGGGTTATCGGGTTACCACGACGCGGATCGATCGTCCGTTAATGCTGTCACCGCCTACAGTTATAATGCATAAAATATATTATGTATAAAGCGTACGTTAAAGAAAGATACACATTCATTTTTTTTTCTCGTTGAAAGTCTCGTTTTTGAAATACTAGTCGGTTTCGATGTGCCTGTTGTTGCTTTAACAAACAACAAACTCTTTTTGTTTCAGCACCTATCGGAGCGTACACCGACGAGACACAGATGGACACACATGAGGGCTCGACGGTGCAGTTGCAGTGCCGGTTCCCACCACCGCGGGAAAACGTCACGTGCTTTTGGCTAACCCACACGAATAACAACCTCGACAACGCGGCGATCGAGAACCGCTCGCTGTCGCCGAACTACAAGGTTTTCATGAACTTGCAGGAGGGTCGTTACGACCTGCAGATCAGGAACGTGTCCTACGAGCGCGACAACGGCAAGTATGAATGCAGGGTGAAGGTCAGTAGTACCGGCGTCGACCTCCACAGGAAGTACATTACCCTGACGGTGCTGAGAGCACCGGGTCAGCCGATGATATCGCCGACCTCCGCATTGGCCACGGAAGGCAAGATACTGGAGCTGGCGTGCAACACCACCGGTGGCAGCCCCGAGCCAGAAGTGAGATGGTACCGTGGCAGCAATACCACCCTCCTGCACACCGGCAAGACTCTGATAATCCAGCCTACGCGGGAGGATGATCGGGCAGTTTTCCGGTGCGTCGTGAGAAATCGAGCGATGCGCGAGGGTGAGACCCTGAACGCCTCGGTGACGCTCGACGTCAACTACTTCCCACGCGTCTCCGTTGGCCCAGAAAATCCGCTCAAGGTCGAGGTGAACGGCACCGCGATCCTCAAATGCCACGTAGATTCGAAGCCGAGGGTCAGCATGATACGCTGGTGGCGGGGCGGTGCTACGGGCGGGGCCTACGTCGCCACTAACTTCGAGCATGTGATACCTAAGGTGACGCTACAGGACTTTGGCACGTACAGCTGCCAGGCTGACAATGGGCTCGGTAGGTTCGTCGAGGCCCCTTTGATCCTGGACGTGCTCTATCCACCCACAGTGTCCATCGAGGGTGATACTGTCAGAGTAGCTGATGTGGAGGACAGTATAACCGTCCACTGCAACGTGTCTGCCAATCCGATGCCGTCCGTGATCGAATGGCTGCGGGATGGCCGACCAGAATTTAGGCAACCAGGTTCAATTCTGCGATTGACCCGTGTCACTTCGGAACACGCTGGTAACTATACCTGTCGCGCGGTGAACACGATTTATCCAACCGGCGGTGAACGCAGGAACCATTCAGCCTTTTCCACCGTTACGATCCGTGTGCGGCACAAACCCGGCCCGGCTAGAGTGACTCCGGATTCACCGGTCGCCGTCGAGGGTTCGCGGGTGATACTCACGTGCATGGCCAGTCCGGCTGGTTACCCCGAGCCGCAGTACAAATGGTGGAAGGTAGGCGAGGGTGGCTCGATTCAGGTGCCAGCACCATCCGGCCCGAAATACGAGATCGACTCGGTGCACCTCGGTAGCGAGGGCACCTACAAATGCTACGCCATCAACGAGATCGGCATCGGTGAGGCCGCGTCGGTAAATCTTACTGTTCACCAACCGCCGAAGATACTCACCAAGCTGCAGCCCCATGTCACGAGAAAGTAAGTAAAAAGGATCGTTTAGAATTTTTTCAATACAAGTAAAACACCTATGTGAGTCTCTGTAGTTGAAAAGCTACAATTCGTCACTAATTAGATTTTACTTAAAACCTAAACTACGAAGTTAAAGTAAACATTTTAACTCTGGATTAGAGTCCTCTTGAGTGTAGAAGTACAAACTACCATAGAATTTTCCTTTAAAAAAATCTCACTTTTCGAATCAATAAAAAATTTAATTTTTATTGAAAAAAATATTGCTGCATATTGCGACATGAATAATTATTGTTTGATTTTCAAACATTCCGACTCTTAAGCTTTTGAAAAACTTGAAAAGATTATTCTCTGAAATGAAGATTTTTATAAACATGTTTTTGCTACGCACTTTGGATGTTTCATTCTACATGCAACGAGAAATAACAATTTATTTTCCTGAACACAATTTGCTTTTTGCAAGACCGTGACGTATTTTCTTTATCCACTTTGTCCTTTAATCTTCAAGTCGTACAATAAATGTCGTTGATGCAATTGTAGAAAGTCTGTGGACTTTACGTTTCTTCTACTTACGCTTTTTTCTACATACTTCTTTCATGAACTATGTGCCACTCGGCGAAGTATAGTAAAGTCGTTTTGCAGGTAAAACAAGATATATCTTCCGTTCTAATAATCTAACGTTTTCTTGCTTATCGCAGAGTCGGCGAGTCGTCGTTCCAAGTATCCTGCGTAGCGCAGGGCAAACCGCGGCCTAGCGTGCGCTGGCTGAAGGACGATCAAGAATTAACGGCCGACGAGAGGCTCTACAAAGTAATTACGACGGCGTCGGAGGGCCATGGTAACGTAATAACCGTAAATTCCACGTTGAGTTTTCTGGGTCATGCTCGTCCGCAGACCGATGAAATCGTGGCGGGCGATCGCGGTAAATACACCTGCGTCTTTGTGAACGAGGTGAAGAAAGTCGAGTCTACGATGATGCTCAAGGTAGAGCACGAGCCCATAGTTCTCCATCAGCACGGCAAAGTGGCTTACAATCTCCGAGAGACCGCCGAGGTTGCCTGCAAGGTTCAAGCATGGCCAAAGCCCGAATTCCAGTGGAGTTTCGGTACCAACGCCGCGACTCTTCAGGGTTCCTCCAGCGACGGTCACTACGAGATTACTACCACTAGCGATAACTACGATGCGTATACATCCGTCCTAAGAATGACCAACATCCGCGAGTCCGATTACGGTGACTATACTTGCCGCGCCGCCAATGCTCAAGGCAGTGTCACGTCCACTATCAGATTGCAGCCTAAGGGAGCGCCAGAGAAACCAATCAACATCACCGCCATGGAGATCGGACCCACATACGTCACCCTTTTGTGGCAACTGGGTTTCGACGGTGGCCTGCCCATCACAAAGTACTTTGTTTCGTATAGAAGAGTGGCCGGTGGTGACGAAATAGTCGCACCAGACTGTGCGCCTCCTCGAGGACCGATCGGTCAATGGCTCGAGCTCGATTGTCGGCGATCGAACCCGTGCAACGTGTCCAATCTGGAGCAACATCAAACTTATACCTTCAAGGTGAAAGTCTATAACACCAAGAACCATTCCGATTATTCCGATGAAGTAACCGCCACCACGGCGGTAGCCAAAATACCCACACCGCTTAGAGTTAGCTTTGATCCGGAAAGTAGTACGCTTGCTATTAACGTGGGTGCCACATGTTTGGCGTTGGTAGCATCTATCGAGAAGTTTGACGGAGGCTCGGATAGTTCATGGCGTATCGTCGACGAGTGGCCCCTCGAAGTTCTCGGAAGTGCGCCTACTCAAAGAGAGGGAGTATTGGACGATCCCGAAGCGGCCGACTCGGAACCTCGACTGAGAGTTCGATTGTGTCTCAAAGCCGATCGGCAGAAATGTGGCGAATATGCTGAAGCCGAAAGTAAGTATTCTATTATTGTACAAGATAATTAAAGAGAAAAGAATTAATATTCATAAATTTATTTCAAAACTTATATAGTTTCTTAATTATTAGAAAATTGCATTGTTAATAAATTTTAGGATATAATAATTGATTTACATCAATGTTATATATTGATCAATTAAAATAATAATATTAATAAACTTAATAGAGTTAAGATCTCATCACATTAATTTCTTGAAAAAAATTATCTAATAACAAATAAAAATATATTTTAAGAAGTGTGCTAATACTAATTTAAGCCACGTTGAATAATTTCTACTGATGGAAGTTTCCATTAGACGAAGAATATTTTTCTTTTCGCAGTTTATACAAAATACAAACTTTTTAAATAATAAATTTTGAAAGCAGTTACATTTTTCAATTTAATGGACGTTTGCGCCAGTTTAACAGTTATATTTTCTCTAGCTTATTAATAATACAAAAATATTTTAAAAGTTAACAAGCCGTGTGTTTTAAAACGATAATAATTGAAACAAACAATTTCCATTATTTATTTTGTATAACACTAGAAAAATGTTGGATCGTTAAGAAATTTGGAACGGATTTATTTTAGAAATTTATATGTATTTTTGTCGAGAATTTTCGCTTATTCAAACATTCTTTTCTCGCAGTTGGACCATCCTACATTGCACAAGCTGGTTCTCTCGGAACGCCGACTTTAATCGCTCTGATAGTGAGCGGAGCAGTTTTTCTACTGTTCGCGGCCCTGTTGTTATTGTTTTGCCGATGCCGACGGAAACACGCGACGAAGGCGAAAGATTATGAAATGGACACGAACGCGTAAGTATTCGAAACTAATGCTCGTTGTAAGTGGAGAATAACTTAGACTAGGCAGTATGTCGCATCGCGTGGCTCGAGTGTGAAAAAAGGCAAGGCTCATAGAATTCTTTCCTTTATTTTGTAGCGTCCGGCCGAGCCTCGTAGCAGGTAATGGCCAGCAAAGCCAACCACCGCCACCGTATTATGCCGAGAACAAAGCGCTGGAACACAGCCTGGATCACGCCTTGGCTTTGGAAGATTCAAAGACGCCCGCTTATTCACAGTCTGGATACGGTTATCATCAACCCAATCACAATATCAACGGTAAATGTTGCAGAAAATAGTTTTCCCGCAAAAAATTTTTACGTTTGTAAAAACCTGTTAAAGGATGCTTTCCACAAGTATTGTTCTGCCTTTGTTACTTATGAAATACCAAGAAAGGTAGAACGATGTTTGTTTTGACTTGTGTCACTAAATGGAAAACCTCCAAAGTGTGTGCAAAAAAAAGACATAATACACATGTTTTCCTTTGATTTTTCCCCAGGTGTAAACATGGGCTACATGGACAACAGTTATTCGAATTCCAACAACGGCGGTTCCGTCAATTCGCAGGACTCCATATGGCAGATGAAATCCGCCGCTGCAAACGGCGTTAACCAGCCGTACGACCTTGCTGGATATGGTACCACGGAGTCCGATTACCCCACGCACCCTCATTATCTCCCGCAGCGAGAGGATTACAGGGAGAGCCATAATCTGAGTCGGCAGCAGTTCTGCACGGAGCCCTTCGCCACCGTCGTCAAGTCTCAGAAACACGTCGGTCGGTATTAGCCTTACGATCGTTTCACGTGACTCCCTCGTCCAGTTCGCCTAGCTTCTAATGACAGTCCCTATATTGCCGGTGTGCGTGCTAGGTTGCAGCGTTATAGATTATATCGTACGTTACATCGATCTTCTGCGGCTACACTACATTGTTTCGCGGTGCCTCCTCCACCTTCGGAGAGGCCTCGTTTCGTCCTTCCTCTTTCCCCGTTGCCCTCTTCTTCCGCAATCTCGTAATTCTACCTTCATATTAATCGTCTGCTATATCTCCGTACAGATTCGCCTTACGACGTGTCAGGTTTGCCGTACCAGGAGAATTACGACGAGGACACGAAGCCGCCGCAGCAGCCCAGCCTCTCGTACGACGAGAGCCTCGAGTCCGGCTATTCAACGCCGAACAGGCGTAGAATCATTCGGGAAATAATCGTTTGAGACCTGCCTACCGGCTCACGAGCCGGAAACACGCGTACCACCTGGCTATAGCAGAAGGCCCCCGTTTGCCATACGGTAACGCAACATCGTCCGCATCATCTCTATCACCGCCATCGCCATCGTCACCGTATGGAGATTGTCCTTGAGAATCCTTCCGCGCCGCCGATCGCGACGGCCGCGACGGCGACTTCGCAACTGGGTCTTCCGACGCACCACTTTCCGCATCGCGCAGCGTACGACGTAGGTTTAGGACATAGCCCGTCGTTGTTGCCCGCAGAGGACTATTACGCGAGGAATCGTCACGCGTTAACATCGTATAGCGGTCTAGACGGCGCACCGGCTTCGGTGACAGTCCGGCGAATCGACAAATCCGGATTGCTGGAGATCGCGGAGACGGATCCCGTCACGTATCCGCGTCCTTGCGTGCTCACTGGTGCGGAGGACGTGACAGCGCGCGGCCTATCGTTACGAGTCGATCGCTCGGGGCTTTTGGAGGCTGTTCCCGAAGCTGCCGATCAACCGGAGGAACACAACGGTGGCATGACGACGAAGCTGCTCGACGAGGCCGCAGGGGTGTCGCGAGGAGAAACGTTAAAGGTGGATGCCGATGTGAATCCTTGCGTGTTCGAAGATGGTTGTCTGCTGGAACGACCATCATCCTTGGAGGGACAAGCCTGTCCGGACGAGGTCGATGCGAGAGCCCGTTCTGCGGATTTCAAGGTGCTAAGTGGAAGCCCGCGAACTCAGCTCGACGTTTCCAAAGCCACGGAGAGGCTACCGCACTTGGCGTTCTCGCCCGGTCCTTCCTTACGTCATTTCCGAAACGATCCTTCGAAAAGGTCTCCGTTGACGACTCGTGACGTGGATTCGGCCCGCGATCTACGGAATCAAAGATCTCCGGATTTTGCCGCGACGTACACTGCCGCTGGTTCCGCTTCCAAAAAACCTGCCGATCCGCAGAGTCCAATTACACGCGAACGATCGCAGGTAGGATGCACAAAGAGCAACGTTGATCCAGCGTCAATCGACTCGGATGTTCCGGCGGTCAATACGATCAAAACATCTCACGAATCGTTGCTCGCGAGAGGAAGCGCGGTACAAAAGGACGATCCACCAGGAGAGGAGAGAGCCGAGGCGGAAGGATGCGAGCACACGACCGTCGAGAGTCTCGAAAAGGACGAGGTATCGTTCAAAGGGTCCAACAAACTTCTCGACAGTGACAATGTCCAGACGCTCAGAGTGATCATTCTGTCGGAACAATTGTGAAAGTGACCGTACTCGAGTGCAATGATTACATGCAGTGATATCATTATATGCGCGAGTGCTGCTGAATGAGCCAAGATTATTGGAGGACACCAGGGATATGGTCTCTACGAGGGAATTTACCAACTATCGACAAGGAGGGCAGTGTATCCTCGCCGTCTTTCCTCGTTCATTTAATTTATCAACTTTTGTCAACATCTGACTCTAAACAATTAAGACTGTCTACGAAATTTATTGTTTAAATTGTGTATTTTTGTTGAACATTAATCGCTATTTCGAACATTATGCGAAAAGTCGAATTTTGTCATTTAAAATTCATGTTCAGGCTCGTCTATTTAACTGTTCGAGATTGATTATTTTCTCGCTAAACGCTTTGAATTCGGCAATTTTATCAATATTTTACAATGTTGTTGATTCAGACAATTAACTGCCATTCCGAATTCAATGCGTTAATTGTTATCCGTTTAATTAGTCAATCTCGACGCGGCCCACGAGAACATTATCACAGAATGTTATTTTATAAAATGTTCACGATTACGTTGATTGCGGATATTTCTTTCTGTATTTTTATAGAAGACGCGCGGAACTTCTCGTGAGACTGCGTCCACGAGCGTTCTCCGAATACGATGTTAAAGTATCGGGACACATCAATTTCCGGCCGCTCACGCGAGAAAAGACGTCGTAAGTATAAACGGGAAGATATATTTCAAGAATGAGGTCAGGTCGGACGGAGAATCTCGCGAGTTCAATCTTCAATGACGCGCAGAAGCTGTCTGACTACCGCCTATCAGTGAAGACTCGATGCGGCGTTCGATGTATTTTATACTTTTATATACACAAGTGTGAGAGGATGACGCGCTGTCTTTTCGAACGACAAGAGATTGCGGTTTACCGCGCCGATCGGTTTTATTATATAAATGTATCATTCGCGGAGCGATTAACGCTGCCGGTTTTGTAAGTACTAGGCGTAACGTTTATAAGTAAGAGATGTATTCTTTCGCGAAAAAGTTTTTTTTTTCATCGAGATCGGCCGCGTCGTGCAGGACCATCGGGCTGAAATCGGCGAGACGATCATTTCGACGTTATCTACCTTGTGACGGAACAACCCGGACAATTAGAACAGTCTAAGCCGAACATCTGAGAGATGTCTTGGACTGTCACATTGTCTGAGAGAAAAGTTTTGGTATTTGTGACTATAATTGCATAAAAGTAAAATAATTACGATTAGGAGCGAATTTTGTAGTTATTACTGCTATATAATGTTCTTATTATGTTTATAATACAATAATAATTATAATAGTAAATATAAATAATTTATAATTCTATATACTAAAAAGAATATATAGTTGTCCCTAAAATCGATTATAATTTATAAATTTTGTTTATAACATTTATATTATAAATTATAATCAGCATTATATTTTTTAGTATATACAATTATAAATAGAATAATTATTACTGACATTGCAACAGCAATAATAATTATAAAAAACGTGCTTTTAATTTTAATATTTTTTTATCATGTAATTATAGTTATAACTTTATAAGTACCAAAAATTTTTTTCTTACAATTAGTGATGGTGACGGCGCATTGAATGTTTATCACGCAATTGTAAATAATCGAGCGAGTTCCCTGAGGTACTTGACACAAACGTAAGATGCTGTAATGCTCTATGATAATTATATTCGCGCCGCTCCACGAGTCACGAGTTGGACGCGACGAACTCAGACGAGGAGCCGAAACAAAGTCTCGATGACAACGAATTTCGCTGTTTCAGCCCGCGACACTTCGGACTAACGATACACACTAGATGACACTTTTTTTTACGTTCGTGCAAATTCTACGCGTCACTTCGTTTTATGGTTGTACGCGACGTGTAGATGTTATGTGCGCGGCGCCTTTTGTTGAATTTTTATCCCCTTCCTTCCCCTATCTTTTTCCTTTCATTTATACATACATATATATCTTTTTTTTATTTTTGTATCGTCGATCGAACGCGCCGGCAAAGTTTCGTTTCCCTTCGCTTGCGCAGCACACGTGAAAATATAACAGAACGGAGCACAACGCATTTTACTGACAACCGTATTAGGATGATCGATTGTGACATCGTATTACGTGTCGGTATATGTTCCACTTTCTGTCGTACACTTTTACGAAATACTCTGTAGCGTGATAGATTGTAAAACGACCGTCTCGGTCACGCGTTTTCACCCTTGGACAAAATTAAAGACACTACATCAGAGTCTATCCACGAGCGATTTTGTTAAAAAAATATTGTTAAAGAGAGAAAAGCAGGATTGGGAACAATACTTTATAAAAATAACACGTTATCATTACCGTTATTTGGAAAGTAACGAAGCGTTACTTTTTTCGTTACTTTTTTGTATTGTTAAAGTAAGATATTAGATTTAAAAATTACGTTATTTAATAATATTAATTATGAAATCAATATTTTTTAAAACTTAAAAATTCTAAGCTAGTCTCTATATAACAAGCTTTTCTTTATACTAAATTTATATTTAGTAAATCTTCAATAATTTTTTATATTAATATTTTTATTTTTTTTATATGCTTAGCTTTAGGAAATTAGATGTAATTTACAAACATAGATTTTATTAAAATTTGTATTAAACATTGTTTCTAAACGTTAATGTTGTTATTGGGAGTGCATTTCAATATTCACTGTCGATACTGAAAATTTATGGTTTACGTTACATCACGTTATATATTACAGATTTTCAATATTGGCAGTGACTACCGGAATGTAGTCTAAGAAATAAAGTACAAACATTTTTCGATATTTAAATTTCTATCATAAAATATTTCTAGCCAATTAACACTAATGCGATTTAATAAATAGTTATAAAAATAATAAGAAATGAAACTAACGATAAAAGCAACACTGAATTCGTTACTGTTGCTGTAATATAACGACATTACTGTTATTATATTACAGACAGAAAATAACGAAATGGTAACGATGTTATTTTCCAGTTTTGGGGAAAGGTATATACAGGATTGGCAAACGTTACTTTTCAGTTACTTTGTCGTTACTTTTTATAGTAAACAATTTGATGACAATGTTGCATTTTTTTATAACGCTAACTAACTAAACGCTATGGTTGTACTAAGAAAAATCACTTTGAAAAGTAATTTGTTATTATTACGCGTTACACTGAAAAAGTTATAAGTATAACGAGTAACGCGTAACGTTACGCGTAAAAAGTAACGCGTTACAAATTAGGAGTTATTTTTTTCAGTAACAACTTTTCTAACTCTGACGTTAGCATTACCATAAAAAATTCACGATGTCATTACCAAATCGTTATTATAACAAGGTAACGATCAACAAAGTAACGTGTTACTTGCTAACCCTGGGTACATATATATACTTTCTCCTTGTGTATATACCATCTCATTCTAATTACACTGCCTTTATACACTGTTAAATATCAAAAGAGTAATGGTAACCCAATCTCTTGAATTAAATAAAATTTGATAATTTTAATGTGTAATTTTGTCAAAATCCTACGAGAAAAAAAGGTATATATACTTTCTCCTTATATATATATATATATACACGCAATTTTACTCGAATTTATATTGTCTTATTCTATACACTGTTAAATATCAAAGCAGCAATGGTAATCCAATCTCTTGGATGAATTAAATAACATGTTTTTTAACTTTAACGTACATATGTGTTAAAAATGTAAATCAATCCATTTCTGTTGAATTGATTTCAAACAATATGAAATTTATATTGTTTACTTGAAACTAAACTCCATCGTTTTAATTAAATGAACAAGACGTTGAGTTGGAGACAGTGGCAAGTTATAGAAACGATTCAAAATAACTCAAATTGAGTGTAATTTGACAGGTATGAATTTAACAGTGTAATCTTAATTAAAATTATGAAGCGAGACAGTATAAGTTAAAGTGATAGTAATTGTACAGGGAAGAAGTATATATACCTTTATCTGTCGTAAGACAGATTTTGATAAAATCGCTCATGGCCAGACTCCGTTAGACGAAAAGAACGCTATTCGAACCAAGCTCCGTTAACTCTTCTTCACTGGTCGCGTTTCTCCGCATCCGATCCTTCCTCGTTTTGTCGTATCTTCTGCGGTTTTGCGAGGGACGGTAAACGCAGTGACTTGGCCGCGCGTTCGTTCGCATATCGTTTTGTGATCTCATTTGCTCGTAATGCAATCTTGGAGACAGCGGTCGCGTCTCGACCGTTGCGATTGCGCGTCCGCTATTGCGAATCGACGTACAACACCGTCGGCTCTGTGTGGCCATTATAGTCCCCGTGTACCACGACGTAGGCGCAATTAAGAAAGGGAGAACACACAAATACGTTAAGTATATTCCATCGAAAACGATGTCGTGCTGCACGTACAACGCGATCGTAACGAGTCTTGTTGGACGTAATCATTCTTCGCTGATTACTTCGCTAATGAAATACGACGGTATTTATCAAGCGTGGGGTTCGGTCAAGCCATTACTGTTCGCTCGGCGGTGATATTTTTACATTTCCCTTTACCATTCGTTCCGATTTTCCTCTTTGACGTATCTTCTCTCTGCGAGAGAATTCGCTGTACTGATTCGCTAATACGCTATCCAATATTGAAATATTCCGTTTTATACATAAAAAAAAATATTTCAACCTTTTTCTCTTTCTCTCTCTTTCCCGTTCAGTTTTCGCAACTGCGTTTTACTGATTATTCACGCTCTATCTTTTTCTCCCGATCTCTTATCGTCTCAATTTATTTAATTCAATCACGTTCAATTAGCGTTTATCATTAGATTTACACACATTCCTCTCACTTCCTCGCGCCATATTACATTTTTTGTCAATCGCTCTTCAATAGTTTACCGTTGACCGATGTATGAAAAACACGCTGGAAATCTCCTACTTCCATGTCTTTCATAGAGCGAAAGTTAAGCGTTAACGTTAGACGCCGTTAACGCGCATGCCGCGTCGCGAGACGCCGGTACTGTTCAAGATAAATGAAATCTATTCGTTTCGGCACAATTACTCAAGGGACACGAATGCGAATCCACGCAGAGCTATGCTCCTCGGTTCGGATGCCACGTAAATTCTAGCCGCGATATACGAGGCGAGAGAGAGAGAGAGGCGGGCTACGGAATGGCAGACGCGGGGCGGGACAGGCGAATGGAAAAGGAACGGAGAAAAAGTAGTCGACATATTTTTGCACAACGAAAAATCGTAGAGGGTACATATACGTTAAACACGCGTATGTAGGGTTAATAAATTTCAGGAACGCCAACAAGACCGTGTTCGATCGATTTTCGCTACCTTACGCGCGAGGAGAACGAGAATTACCCTGAGATTTTGTACATAATATATAGCGGAGGAGAAAATAGAGTGTGATAGAGAGAACGTGTGCGTATGTGTACATGTGAACGTGCGGGTATGCGTGTTATGATAAAAAAAAAAACATGAAAAGAGAAAAGGAAAAAAATAAAATGTTACGTTATAAGAAGATGATTGTAACGAAGACGAGCAGCTAAGTTGTAGAATTTCCCTCGAAATAACGTCGCTCGCCGAAGTAGCTGTAAATACGAGGACGTACGTTTCTCTAAACTAATTAAAATAACTCCCCCTCCCCTAATGTGAAACGAGAGGGACGATCGATTTGTCTCGTTTCGAAGTCGTCCACGTCCTCGAGTCGGATACGCGTATCCGGGATACGCCGTAATGACGAGCCGTCTCGAGCGGAAAAACGGAATGCCTACGAGTGCCGGATGCCGGTTGAGACGACGTTGGATCCTCACGGGGAGATTCCGTCGACTTTTGCCGGTGGGATCGGTTTCGCGAAGATCGCCGAGCCTTCGGTGACGATCCGGTACCACACCGCGTGTCACGTGCCTGCGCGCGGTTCCTCGCAATATTAATTAATAGCGCGCGTACGTCGCACGCATGTTGCGTCGCGCGCACGTGCGTGCACGCGTTACATCCACGAGAGAGATCCGTATATTAATTAATACCCATCATAGTTATGATATTATAATGAATTATTATTTGTACAAATTTTATGTTGCAATATAAAATAAACGATGAAGCGACGATCTCCCGCGTCTCCGCTTTCTTCCCTCTCACTTCGCTCTTCCTCGCGAGTCTCTTGTCAAGTCAAGAACTGCAATCGTTTTATTGTTTGTTTGCGAAAAGCTGCAGAGAAAGAGGGCTCTTTGAATAAATTTTTTTCAATCTATGTTTTTTAATTATAACGTTTTATGGTGTCTTGTTAAATTAAAAGAGAAAAAAAGGAACAAAAGAGAATGGTATGAGAAGATTATTATAATGAAGACGAGCAGCTAAGTTGTAGAGTTTCCCTCTAATTACGCCGCTCGCTAAACTAGCTGCAAATACGAGGATCCAATTTTTCCTGAATTAATTAAATAGCGCCAGCCGACGCTTTTATAATTAAATACATTTTTTAATTTAACTCATACAGCACAGATCATTCCAACAATATTGTAGTAACATTGCAATAATACGGTCGTTGATCACAAGTATAAAGCACCCTCAATTTGTTGCATTTTCTTGGAAAAAGCGGTAATAGGAGCTAAAGAAAAACTGACAAAATATTAAAATTGTTATAAAAGTAAATATATTATTTTCCAATAAACGTTGCTGCAAACTTCTGTGCCGCATGAGTATCTCGAAAATTTGCGTCTCGATGTATCTTGAGCAAAAGTTCTGCGGCAAACAGTTGGAATTTATGGAAAATCGGGATCCCAGATTCCCGCGTGCGATTTATATCACAAGGAATACGAACTATCGAGAGGTGGCCCGTTACCCTCATCGACCTCCGCATCGAGACATCGACCTCGGTGTGCTCGATTGGCGCGAGCTTGCGCCGTCCGTGGCTCTCTCCCACTTTGTGCTAGATAAAACGCTCTAAGGCTTTTCACCCTGTACGATATCCCTTGTTTCCCTCGGAAACCGAGGCGATATTTTACAGTCGCGACGCGAGCGGCCGGTGAAAAATGCGCGGGGCGGTACGTCGCTGGGAACAATCGATAACGGACGACATGCAAGTTTCCACTC
>NW_017257506.1:168583-214419 GCF_001594055.1 Mycetomoellerius zeteki
CGGTGCAACGTGTAATACGTTGACGATGCTGTCGAAACGTGAGAAAATCAGGTAAGAGGGTAAAAAACGAGCTACGCAACGCTCCTCTCCGCCGCGCCGTCGTGTCGAATTACACGGCACGCTCGTCTTAGCGTTACGATAATAGCTGCTCCGACGCGCGAGGCTTTACCGAGCATGCTCGGTAATCCATGCTTCGAAATCCTGACAGTGATTTTAATTCGTTATGAAAGTAATAATATTACGAAGCTAATAACGCTACGGTAGTAACATCATCGAGCTTTCTCAGTCAAATCTCAGTGAGCATCTCTATTATAAATAATATCGATGGATGGAATCCTCTTGTTCCTTTAATGGAATATTCATATTAATCATCTTTTATTTTAACGCGGGTGTAGAATAAAATAAAAAATCGAAATATTTTTATATTAAGTTATAATATAAAAATTCGGAAATGATTGATTGTAAAGATAATTGTGCAAGATCGACGGTGAAATATTAAAAAAAAGTTACCGCAATTTTTTAATTAATACACTGAAAAAAAAGATTGACTGCTGCAGTAAATTAAATGGTAAAATATGGCATAGCATTTTTAATTGGTTGCAGCAGCCAATTTTTGGGTGCGTTAGCCTATCAAAAAAAACGCAACCAAAAATTGGCTGCTGCAGCCAATTAAAAATGCTATGCCATATTTTACCATCTAATTTGCTGCAGCAGTCAATCTTTTTTTTCAGTGTAGTTAATTGAAAAATTAATTTGTAACAAAATTAATTTGTAATTTTTTAAGCTGATTAATTTGTCTAATTGTAAAAACGCACATAACTTTTGACCAGAACTGTCCTCAGTTTACCGAATAATACCGAATAATGCCGAAGAATGCTTCTATTATTTCTTGTCCTTGAGATATTCCCCGAAATTGATTTTCCGAGGCATAATAAGAGCTGAACAGTGCAAAGGTATCAGTGGTACGGCATTCTAGTCGCGTGGCCGACGTCACCACGTGGTGTATCGAATCACTACTCCGAAGTCGTCGTTTTTCGGAGCTACAAAAACGTTACGTGTATCTTTTGTGTGTGAGGTAGAAAGAAAATTTTGTTTATTAAATATTCTGTACATTATCGATAGTATTAATACGCGACACGGAGAATAGAAGATTTCTTCAAGAAGGAATGCTAGTAACAACGATCGAGATAAGCGAGACGATGCGATAGCTATTTATTGACCACGAAAGTAAAATGAGTGTTGTATCGAGGAAAATATTGGAGCATTATACCGATTATAATTCAAGCGTTAATTAAAACGTACATCCAGTTTTGCGACATCTCTTTTATGAATCAAGACGCTGTACGAAAAATTTTGTGAATATCCGTGAGAAGTCTCGTTTCATCGGAGAACCTATCGTCAACAAAAATGTCCGGATTTCAATCGTATCCTATAGTCCAGACTTTATCTATGCATCGTTCTATTCGTACGTATAGATGTAAGATATCGACAAAAGTTTATTTCACTCGACGTAGAGACCCAATCCAACCAATTCCATATTCCGCTAAATATATTTTATCTCGTTAAAGAATGTATTGCTTAATCGCCGGTAAGAATGTTTACGATCTTTTATTTCTTATTATTTCTACCACGTAAAAATTTCATGCTTTTTCTTATCTTATCTTATTGAGAAAGAAATTATCACACCTTATCGTGGTGTTTACGGCGTAAATCCGTGTAAAAGTTTCCACTTTCATTTTTTTCCCTTCCGCGTGGTAAGATCACTCGATTGATCTCAAAAGTTCAAGATAATAATAGTTGCCAATGACACCAATGTGTCCCAGTAATAACAGATCGATCCTGTTATACGAGCATATTCGCAGTCAGTGTTCAGACGATAGCATACGCCGCGTGTCGTTGCGCCGTATCGCTTGGTTACCGCGTGTGACATAAGCCATAAGGTTATTAATATTGGCACTGTCAATATATCCGATTACTGAACGATATCCATTATTGAGGTAATTCAAGATCAACCTGACTCGAACAACGTCAATTTACATTTTCTGCTTAAATCGACTTTCCGTGTACTGTTTTAAATATTCAAGACCTCGTCGCTCATTCAATGCTAATCTAATCTTGACGTCTACTTAATTAATATCGAAGATTACGGTCCACATTAAACATAGAGAACTACGATAAGAATAGAATTGTTATTTATGTGTTTTTGTAAGCAGTTTATGTTTCATTTATGTAAGTAGCTATTTATGTCTTTGATTCTCTAACATGTCTAACAATCCGAGTGAATTGCAGAATGAATCGGTTAATTCAAATTAATTCTTCCCTTTTCCTTTAATTAATTAAGCTCTAGTTTATCCTAATATAAGATTTCGGTGAACAATTATATTTATAATATTTCAGGCTTGGCCACAAATCCTCATAAGAGTTGACGTAAACGTTTTATATCTAATAAAAAATAAATTAGAAAATTTATTTTGAAAAAAAAATTATTTTTTTAATAATTTTAATATTTTGTTAGTTTTCTTTTAACTTTATTACCTTTTCCAACAAAATGCAATAAATTGAGGGCGCTTTATGTTTAGGGCTAAGGCTGTAGTTAACAAAAAATTTAGTTAACTAGAACTATTGTTAAGTTAGCTTAATTAAACAGAACAATAAAATTCAGACAAAGGCTAATGAGAGCCAAATGTAGATGTAAGAGCGAAAGTTTAGGAAATGCAGATAATTATTCAAATGATCCTCCATTGAGAGCAAGTCACTTGCAAATTGGCGGATTATTGCGGCTATATTTAATATTCGCTAAAGATGACTCCAAAGTCGAAACGTTCCACGAAATAAATGAAAATGGTCAGCAACATCTGGATATTCATCTGCATTTCTTAAATTTTCGTTTTTACATCTCCGTTTGACTCTCATTAGCCTGTGTATGAATTTTATTGTTTTGTTTAAGATTAAGAGTCCATTATTTATATTTATGTAGTTTTGTTAGCTTAATTAAGTTAACATAAGTGGTTTTATATAGAGATGTATGATTGTACACTGAAAGAAAAGATTGGCTGCTGCAGCAAATTAGATGGTAAAATATGGCATAGCATTTTTAATTAGCTGCAACAGCCAATTTTTGGTTGTGTTAGCCTATATCCGCAATGTCAGTACAGTATTTTGATTGGCTAACGCAACCAAAAATTAGCTGCTGCAGTCAATTAAAAATGCTATGCCATATTTTACCATCTAATTTGCTGCAGCAGCCAATCTTCTCTTTCAGTGTATTATTGGATTCAAATCATCGAGCAGATCGGACAAATTTGTGAGGTAGTGACGAATATTCGTGTTTGCTTTCGTAGCGGTCGACGCGCAGCGAGAGGGTTTGAACGACGACGCCGTGATCGCGGGTGCCGCAACTCCCGATTATCGACCACGGATGCAGGCCCATCATGGTCAAGGCGCAGCCGCGACCCAGGCGCGGCCGCCGCGATCAAAGCTGTCGGATTTCTTACACCTCTGGGTCAACAACATCCGACTACTTTACTCCTGGGGCAACCTAGATAGCTTGACACCGCAACTACCCAGCACGATGGGTAATCTACAGAGCGACGGTAAGAAGAAACAGAAGAAAAAGGAGGCTGCGCCACCGGTGCCGACGTCCACGTCCACGGATGTCGAATCCGAGACGACCGAGGACCAAAGGAAGGAGAAGCGGGACCAACCACCCGCAGTTCCCGAAAGACGCGATGAACCTCATGAGTCGATCAAGATCAGCTTTGAAAAAGTGCATACGCCGGGGCACGTCAAAAGACCGGCACCGCCGCCACCGATGGTGGTGTTATCCAAGGTATGTATTTGGTACCACCTACTTTTTCTCTCAAGATGGATCAGTAAATTATCGATTGGATGAAATTTTTTAAATGCAAGGTTCTATGAGATGTTCCGTATAATTTAACACACTGAATTATATCTATTAAAGTAAAATAAAGATATATATATATATATATATAATTCGTCTCTAATTTCTCGTGAGAAACGCAATGCGGAAAAATTGAAATGTCGCCGATCGAACGATATATAGAGAAAGAAATTTTATATTTTGTGGGTGTCTCCGCCTCGAGTAATAGTCATAGTGTAAAATTGTTTTGTAATTAGGACACGCAGGAGAGTGTAGAGCCTGAATGTCGCAATACTGTAATAACAGCGAAGCCATGCGTAGCAACGACGGAGTCTTTCCGCTCGAGTACTACGACATCGACGACGACACCAGCTCAGACGCCGACGACACCGCAGATGACCCAGCTGCCACCATTGTTGGTGACCGATTCATGGCGTTTGGCGAATAAGAGCTTGGTCGTTACGGAAATGCCGACGCCGCCCAGTCAGGAATCCTCGAGCGATAGTGTCTTCACTGATCCCGGAGAGCTTACTATGAGTCCGGTCACGGCAGTCACGAGACCGGAAGTGATGAAACGTAAACCGATCCTGGAGACGATCGACAGTAAGGAAGAGAAAGCTCCGTTCATGATCTCGAAGCATAAGAAGATCCATCTCTCAGTGATGAGTTCCCGAATAAGTGAGAATGATTTTACTAACGCTTAGTACACATGATAGATCATTCGTAACCTCTATACATTTTTTTTTAAATAATACAAGAAGGAACGATTTTGCTAAAATGTCTGGAAAATTAGTTAGATACAAATCTGAAAGTAATTTTATTAGACCATTAAAATAATTATGTAGAATTCTTAACGGAATAATGGTCTTTATTCTTACCTTTTTTTAATACGCAACTTTACTTTCTAAATATGTTATATATTTTCTAAATTGATACTTTCTAAAGATGTTAAAGTTATTTAAAAATCACTTAATAATTTCTGCATACTTGTAAAGGTGATGAAAATTATTTCAGACACGAACGACCCATCATGTGATAATGGCTCAAAAAATTATCGTATATACTGAAGGTTAATTGCACACGTATCTTCTTATGTAATTTTGCAGAGCAATTAACATGCTATTAAGAGATTAAATAAATTGACGGTGACTTATAAAATCGCGTGTAATAGTCTATGCAATGTGGATAAGTACGTGTTAAAACATAGATTTACGATATTATCGGCATAAATCGTCGTATCTTGTATATCCCAGACAGCACACAATATTTATAAAATACTTACAAAATATTTATAAATATTTATAAAGCTTATTTTAAATATTTTGTATTTTTGTGGTCTTGGATTGCATAGACATTTGTTATAAAAATATTATGAAATATTTATTGTAAATCTCATAGTAAATGCTATGGAAATAGTTACAACTTTTAGAGAGAATCTTACTCTGAAGAGTAAAATCTCACTTTTAAAAATTGAAAATTGAATTATTCTTTTTTAAGACTGGCTCACTTTTCACTCTTTAGAGTGAGATTCCACTCCAAAGAATCTAGAGAGTAGATTTTCGGTACTATTTTTTAGTAGTGAATATCAGAACGCAATCTATAATAAGTCAATATGACTCACTTGCGTCCGGTTTCATTGACGTCTCAAACAAAAATGTTTCATTTTTAGGCAAAATGTCGAGTGAAAAGAATGCGGTATCAGTACCGAGTCCGCGCACTTTACAGAGGCGACACAGCGTCTACGAGTCTTCCGCAAGCGAAAACAGAGTGCTAAGAAGAGTGGCTAGTTTGACCCTGGATCGGAATAGCACCAAGAAAAAAAGAAGCTCCAAAAGTATCACCTGCCAAAAGACGGATCGCTACAGAAAGCAATCCGAAGGTGAGGGAAATTAGCGATCGAGATAGGGATTGTTGAAAAGAGACGTATGTCGCAATTTTATGATTTAACGATTATTAATCTTATACTGAGAGAAGAGGACTTTTCAAAGATATGAGATTTCTAAGGCTTCGGATCTCGCATCGGAAAACCGAGGCATAAAAATGAAGCACTTCCAAGATAGAACACTTTTATAGCTCTTTATAGGTCAGCGTACGACCTAGAAGTCGTCACACATCAACGATTGCGAGTCTAACGCGAATCTTATCTTGTGAGGAAGAGAACGCGTGCGATAATGTTGCGAAGGGTAAACATAGCGGTGTACACCTTTTGCTCAGAATAACGTAATGCACGACAGACTTTCGCGAAAAATTGTGATCGGCACTATTAAGCAGAATTCGACGATAAGAATATATAATCAAGCTCTTCCATCATCGTGTCGATTAGGTGTTTTTAAACGGCCACCAAATAATCTGTATCATTCGTGGCCGAGGTTATAGCGAATGATACGCGCGAATCAAACACGCTTGTTTGCCGATAAGTCTTATCGATGGGGCGGTTCGCAGGGTTCGGTTCGGATTCTCTCATCATGCCTGTCTGCGAGCGAGATGCGGCAGTTCTATGCGGAGCGCCGCGGCAAATTATCCGGAGTAGAAATAAAATCCGCGGTATGATTGCGAGATGAAGAAATGTCTAACATCCTAGTTCGAACGGACGCGAAATTGAAGAGTGATCATGAGAAAGAGACAAGAGCGCCTTTGCATTCGCACGTGTACGACTCGTGTACGTGATTTTATGTGTGAATTTATGTGTGTCAACATCGCGGTTGAATATAAAAAGATATCTAACATAGAGTAACTTTATAAATTGTAGTTTATCATAGATGAATCGATGATTTCGGGGACTTCAAAGAGGTTCCTTCACAATCCATGACGTAATTAGGAGTTTTCTATCAGAAGTCGTACGTTGTTTGTTGACATTTTTATATAATTATTCTCTCAAAAATTACATTAATGATAAAGCGATTAGAAGATAAGGTATATAAAGGAATCGTTCATCTTGAATATAAAACGAGATAAGAACTACACGTTGATAAAGAGTCGCGCGTTGCTTTCATAACATGAATTATTAATTAGGATAGATCGCAAGTTCATAAAGACATAAGTATCGCTAATGCTCTGTTCACATAAAGCTTAAAGTTGAGATAAAACAGCTCGTCCAGAAATTTAATTAATACTCGTGAAGGATTCATCAAGTGATAGCTAAGAGAGCAAAAATATTCTGCTTTATCGTAATCTGAATAAAAAGACTAATCTTATATTTTGTGTATTAATGGAATGTTCAGAACAAGAACTGCCAATTTGTTTGACCTCTGCGCTAGACAAAGGTGCGAAGAAAAACTTTACGTCCCTGGTAAGATCCTGATTTCTATTAATTTGATAGCGATCGATGTGATTATTTACTTTTGGAATGTCTTGTTTTAATCAGATAGACCGGACAGACACCTGCGCGTTGCCAAATGAACTTCATTCAGCTCGAAAATCGAGCCAAGTCTGCTGTGAACACTTCATGCTTAAGGATACTTATTCATACGAGGAAGAGGTGAAGAAACTGAGAGATGAAATTAAACGGCTGCGCGAGATATCTACGGACCGGCAAATAAGCATTAAGGGCCAGTCTACTCAAACGTCACCAAGAAGCGCATCACCGGTTGATGGAAACGAAACAAGCAACTTCAATGCTGAATCATCAACGATCAGAAGTGATGTCACGAATCTCGATCAAGTCAAGATGACTCTTGCGCTTTCCTCCACGTCGATCGAGAAGGTCGATCGGTCATGCTTATCACATAGCAGTCAAGCAAACGCGCCTAGTGAAGATCCAGCGTCGTATCCAACGCCGTTACCACCTCCATTACCACCGGAGGCATTCTCGAAAAGCAGATCTATCTCGATAACGACGTCTTTTATCCCACCGCCTCCGCCACCGTCGTCTCCGTTTACGCTTACCATCGAATCGGTGCGTGACAGCGAAAGGACAGTTTCGGCATCGTCGACAAAATTGATGGACGTTTTTCCTAGGATACCGACACCACCGCCGCCACCTCCCCCCATGTCGGTGCAAAGTATTATGAGTACATTGCCATCCCCGCCGCCCGTCCCATCTCCACCACCACCCACGCCGATGTTGAATACTACAATACCTATTCCTCCACCTCCGCCTATGCAAGTCATCATAAGCGCGATATCTCCGCCGTCTCCTCTACGAAACACGATACCGCCACCGCCACCTCCGCCACCACCACCGCCCCCGTTTCCGTTCAAACCGGTGCAGAGCGATGAGATTGGCATACCTCCTCCTCCTCCACCGCCACCACCTATGCTTCCTCAAAGTGCAACGTGCGAGATGTTTTCTATGAAAATTACCATACCTCCTCCGCCACCACCGCCGTCTACGCCGATGTTAAACACATGCGGGATACCACCGCCTCCTCCTCCGCCACCACCGTTACCTGGAATGGAGCAGAATTCTATCACTGGTCCACCACCACCGCCACCGCCTCCATGTATGCCTATGCAGGGTGATATACCTCCACCGCCTCCTATTGGAGGTTCAGGTGCAGGTCCTCCACTACCGCCTATGGCACCGCCGCCACCTCCGGGAGCAATGGGACCTTGTCCTTTACCCGCTCCACCGATCGGAGGATGGAACCCGCCGAGCAGAGCCAGTAGGTATCATGATTTCAAAAGTACAGGGTACTCTCGATAGTTCCTTTTGTTAATCGAGAGTACACTGTACACACTTTTGTAGTTATGAGAAAGCAACCTTTAAATCCTGACGTGCCTATGAAGCCATTATACTGGACGAGGATTTTGGTACCAGTTACTGCGGCCAGTCAAACTTCATCAAGTACTTCAGATTTATCACCACAGGTTAGCAGAAAACAAATCCTCCACTATAATAATATTCGCTATTGACTTAAAATGGTGATTTCTTCAAGAGTGGCCCTTTTTGTGTTGTCTTATTTAGGTGCCTCTGTGGTTAGAACTTGCGGAGGAGGAGAATTTAAACATGAAAGAGTTCGCTAATTTATTTTCAAGGCAGGTGAGAGAAAGGAATCCGACCAAGAAAAATGAAGGGACACCCCTTAAAAGTTCTAAGATCCAACCTGCAAAAATATTGGACTCGAAACGCTCAAAGATGGTCGGAATCCTTGAAAAGAGTCTGCACATTGATTTTAGCGAGATCGAGAATGCAGCTTATAATTTAGACACGAGCGTGATTAGTTTAGAAGCGTTGCAACAGATCTACGAAATTGTGAGTAAACCGTGTGATAAAAATATAATTAAAAATGCAAAATACGAAGTATATATTCATAAATATACTTATTTCTCATATTTTGATATATCAATTTCCGTAAATTCCGAGTCATTTTGATATTTTTTTATTTGCAGAAACCATCGCAAAAGGAAATAGAAGAGATAGCAGCTCATGAAGCAACTTTTCCGGACGTTCCCCTCGATCAACCAGAATTATTTCTAAAACGGCTGTCCGGTATAAAGCACTTCTCCGAAAGGATAGCCTGCCTTATGTTGCAATCGGAATTCCAGGACGCGATATCATCAGTGTCGTATAAATTGAATAATGTGCGAACTACCTGTGATTTTCTGATCAATTCCGAGCTTCTAAAAAAAGTAATAGCGATCATACTGACCTTGGGCAATTATATGAACGGCGGAAATATGCTGCGCGGCCAGGCCGACGGCTTCGGCCTAGAAATCCTCGGCAAACTGAAAGACGTGAAGTCCAACATACCTGGCGTCACCTTGTTGCACTACGTCGTCAATGCAAAATTGTCCCAGGAAAAAGAGCATAATTTCGACGAGCTATTGCCTTTACCTGTGCCTGAACCGGCTGACGTAGAAGCGGCATCCACAATCAAATTCGATGAGATCGCTAAAGAACTGGATAGATTGGATAGAGAATTACAATGTGAGTGTTACGTATAATATTATCAGTATTGTGCCAATCATGAATTTTATATCTCTCTATTTTTATATTCTCTATTGTTATATATTCTCTGTATTCATTTTTCTGTTTATAAAGTATTAGCTTACTTAAGGATATGATAAACATAAAGTATATAAAGGAATGAATATTATAATTACATCCGTGTGTGTATGTCAGATTTTTTATTAAAAAATGATTTTTATGATAAAATTGACATTTTCTATTTTAATCTATTTATATAATATTAATATTATATAAATGGATATACATATACAAGTTTTATATATATTATATAAGTTATTTTTGGCCCTTTTAATACTACATATTTTCAAAAATTAAATTTTTTAACAATAGAGTACAATTACTATTTTCATATTAATCCGAATCCAGATGAAGAAAACGAGTGCGAATGATAAAATTGTCGTATTCATTGAAGTAATTACTTTTTTGTATTTATTTGCACTTGTTTGCTTTATTTGGATCAGCTTTAAATATAATTTAAAATTATATTTAAGCAAATATATACGATAGATGAAATTAATTTGTTTTAGCGTGTGCACAAATGTGTAGTACAATTGTGGAAGCAGATCCATCTACGTCTAAAATATTCAAAAAGAAAGTAGATTCATTTCTGTTGAGGGCGAATACCGAATTGGCGAGCGAAAAAGAAGATTTATTGGAGGCTAAAAACAAATTCAAAGCTGTGATGAAGTTCTATCAGTTTATTCCTAAAGGTTCCACCCTGGAGACGGCAGAACCTTACGACTTCTTTAATCTGTGGCTTAGTTTCTGTCGTGACTTTAAGGTATAATTTATAGCGTTTGAAATTACTGATTGAGCAAATTACAACGGATCGTATTTTGCAGGATATCTGGAAGAGGGAACAGCAGCGAATACGAAAGGAACGACTGGAGGCAATTCGTAAAAAGTTCGAAAACAAACCCGAGGTTGTAAGAGTAAAATTAAATCCGCACGGATTGAAAGCAAAACTACAAAAACTCACACATAAGAAGCATACTCAAAGGTAGTCTCGTCGAAATGTCCACAAATTGATAATGATTTGAAGTTGGATTAACAGTTTATACGTATAATCGTATTCGCTAAATTTTGAATTTCACAAATAATTCCATTTAATACTCTGATATTCGCAGAGAATTTAATTGTATATAATTTCTAATTTATTTATTATTTTCGAGTTAAGAATCGAGTATGATGATATTGTGAAAAAAAATTTTTAGTTTCAAAACGAGTAGACTGCTTGGTGCAAACTACATTATTACTATATAGGATCTGAAAAATTTATTTAACTGCTCCGTCTACAAAAACTTATTACAAATTTTGCACTTATAAAATTATTTATTATGGAAACGGCTTTCGAGAGAAAAATTTCATATTGCTCAAAAATAATAAGTAATTTTAAATTTACATTTCAATATTAGTTGTTATATATATATAAAAAATATTGAAGACTCTTGAAATTCATGCAACGAAATGTGATCGGTTTCCAAATGTAATATGGATTGCCGATCGTGTGAAACATTCTTAAGCCCGTGTCACACTACGCATTGGAGATTGAGGATTATGAATTAGAGATTAGAATATTCGAATCAAATAATGAATTTTAATTTTAATTCGTTTTGTTCTGATTGGCTGAATTCGAGACTTCAATTTGCAATCTTCATTCTTCAGTGCGGGCTTTAAACATTCAAACGATAAGAATTCTACGTTATATGCGAATATAGTTGTTACAGACTGAAATGTTAACAGTGCACTAAAACGACAATGTATACTTAAATAGACACGTTGTGAAATTTATTAATTATTAATATCATATTAAAAAAAATATTGATATTTCTTACAAGTATTGATAGTCTGACGACAACTTTACGGGTATTACTTGTGAACGCATTCTAATCTCTATATTGTTCCGAGCGATTTAGCAAGCGCATCGGAAAATGATGTTCAGTAAAAAAAGGCCATAAACAAGGTCTGTTCTTTTTAGCTGCACTTTCTTACATTGTTTGCATTTGACATAAAATAAATGACGCAAATCTTTAAAGAAAATTGTAGGAAGCTGCAGAAAGGGAAACTAAAGAGGATATACCTATATTATAATAAACGTCCATGATAATTTTAGGAGAGAGAAACTTTGTGCCTCGTTATACTATACATCTATTCTGTCAATTTTCATTACTCTGCGCTGAAGAATTTCATAAAAGATCATCGATTGTGTGATAATTATTGTTATCTATTTATTTATTTATTTATTTATTTATTCGTTGATGTTAATTTATACTAGATTGTCATGGATTAATAAATAAAAGTGTATATAGAATGTTAATTATACGAATTATTGATGTTATTTAATAAAAGTTTCTTTATAAAAAATAGAAAAAATGTTTCTTATTTATTCATTAATATTATTTAATAATATTAAATTAATATTATTTAATAATATTATTTAATAATATTTAAAATTTATATTGTACCACCTAGTTTACCGTTTACAATTTTTTGATTGTATTCTTCGCTATATCCACGATTTTTGGTCCGTTAGATAGATAAAGACGAACAATTGTTTATTCAACAAGCGCTGACAGATTGATTGTTCGTCTTTCTCTATCTAACGGACCGAAAATCGTGGACATTACCGACGGGTCGTGGATATTACCGACGGGTCGTGGACATTACCGATGGGTCGTGGACATTACCGACGGGTCGTGGACATTATCGACGGGTCGTGGACATTACCGACGGATCGTGGACATTGGCTACGTAGTTCAATGTCCACGTTTTGTGGACATAGAGGCGCTTCAAAATAAGGTTGTAGCTAAGGTCTTGCGCACAATAGAGGAAATATTAGGAACAGGAATAGATATTGAGATTTTAACCTATCAGATACCAGTTACACCGGAATACACGGTTTCTGATAGGTTGAAATCTTAATATCTATTCCTGTTCCTAATATTTCCTCCGTGCGCAGGGCCTAAATCTGCTAAATCCCGGACATGGTCGCTCTCAGGCTTCTCTCTCTGTTAGTACATACTTTTCGGAATCATGAGGCTAGTTCTTTTTGACTGAACTTTTGCACCAGTTCATCTTTCTTCCTCTTCTTTCCTCCTGGAGAGAAAAGGAAAAAAAGATGAACTGGTGCAAGAGTTCAGCCAAAAAGAACAGGGAGCTTATTACGGTTTTTGTGACGAAGTGAAAATTACAAAAATGATCAAATTCACTAGATGTTAACCAATAAAGTTATAAATATTCTAGTAAATTCAATCTTGTATTTCACTTTTGTAATTTTCACTTCGTCACAAGAAACCGTAAAGGTACAATTTCATGCAGCGAAGCTTCGCTGACGAAGCTCTCCACTCCGTCGTAAACGAAGCCAGCGTTCTTCGCTCTTCGCTAAAGCTCTCTTACCTTTTCATGGAGCGAAGCTTCGCTGGCGAAGTTACTCCCACTTGCCATGAATAAAGGAGCATTGAATAGACAATCCAAAAAATTGATCAATCAAAAGATGCTTCGAATTATTTGGTCAATCCTGTTTTCTAATTGGTTGCAGAGAAAAAAAAAAATCGGATACAGTGTGAATCCAGCATATTGCTCGGACGTTCGACACGCTCCCTGTAAAAGCTAAAGTTACTAGATCTAGTGACTTTAGTAAAAGCACCTAAAGGCTGCCATATGTAGTGTCTCTAGCCATCTGTAGTATCTGACAGGATCTGTGCGAGTGCGTAGTAGAAACAAATTTGGTTTTGGTGGTTTGGTTGAACATTTATTCTCAAAGAAAATGATAAATTCAGCAAATGCGATCGCTCACCAGGTGAGGAGGTTCACTACGAGCGTGATTCGTAGGAGTGCTCACGATCCCTACGACGGCGTTCCCGGACACGTGAGTAACAAATTCACACGGTTATATAACAACTCGATGTGGCTATTGGACACTACGTTTAATCACGGTATTTCTTATAGAACTTCCCGTTCAGCACAAAAAATAGACACTTACTGCTACTTGGATTTATGATTTTCTGCGGCAGCGGATTTTCTCTTCCCTTCCTCATGGTCCGTCATCAGTTGAAAAAATAAGCTTTTAGTACATTAAGTTGTCGCCTTGCGAGTCAGGTATTTTATAATAAATTCCTTTGTTTTTATTCATGGATACACATTAATGCAATATACATATTTTTGATTAATTGATCAAAATTGATATCACTCTTAATTATTATTCTGTTTTTCAGATTACATGACTGCATCCGACTAGTATGATATTCTACATCGATGCTGTAAGCATCATTTTGATTACGTTAGGATAATGTAATAGGAAATGTATGAGTTCGTAATAAAGATTTATCAATATCTGATAATGTCTATCAGATGTAGAAGCTTATTTAAAAATTGTTATATCATTTTTGTTGTGAGCTTTCAATTCTCCAATCTTAATAATATAATAATTCATCTGGCGTACAATCAGGTATTTAAGCTCATTTACTACTCATTTTATTTTCTTCCTTGCATGTTACTAGAGTTGAGTTCTACTTGGCATTTGCAGTTGACTAGTTTACATTGTGTATTTGATACAGATACTAATTAATAACTTTCTATTGAATTATCTTAATTTCAGCGATACATGTAAATATATGTATATATGATGAGTATTAATTAATCATTTTGATGCATATTGTACCAATTTAATACATCATTTTTAAATATATTGCTAAAATTAAGATAATTTAATAGAAAGTTACTAGTGTATCAAATGCTCAGTGTAAAAAAGGTCAGTATTCATAAGCATATCATTTGCTTCGTTCAACATTTAATAAAAAAACGAGGACCCTTATTATTGGGTCATTTTCAATGTAGATTTGAAACAAATTCATCCGTGAATAATTAAAAAGTGTATACAGTCACTTAATATTATTTAATGTCGTCAATAGTTAAGATTTAAAAGTTGTTTGTTGTATTTAACCTAATGTACTTATTTGAGTATTGTTGAATACTCAAACAAGTATAATACATTTCAAATTATCTGTAATATCAAATACAAAGCAATATAAAAATCTTAAAATGCTAATCAAAAATGTCATAAACTTAAACCGATGAGGATATTGCTTTAGAGCTACGTAATCTGACGGAAATAGAAATAGCAGTAAACTTATCCATAATGTTGAAATAAAAGTTTTTTTTATAAAAGAATTTATTTTTCTTATACAAGATTAATCAAATTTATTTAAACCAGCACTAGTACTGACTACTGGACTAAATGTTTCTTGATAATTGATATCTTGTTTCTATTCGCAACCTCTAATGACAAGTCGCGCCTTATAACGTTTGTCTTGTTTAATCTTGAAAATCATTTTCCACTCAAAGGCCTTTCTTTTAAATTCTTTATGTCTATTTCTTCCAATTCTCTTTCAAAGACTTCTTTTCTTTTTCTATTGCCCCTTCCCACTTCTGTCTATCGAGTCCTGTTACTGCTTGTCTGTAGATCAATGTATCCTGTGAAATGTACTGGACGCTTTTTTTCTCTGTTTGACTTTTTTCTTTTATCTGTAAAATTTTCTAGATCTCTTTGATCTTTATTTGTAGACTCTTGTATTTTCTAGATTTCCGTCCGTAGAATTCTTGTCTTCTTTGTTCTATTAAATTTTCTTGTCCTCTTCGTTATTCGTTTCCAGAATCTACTGCATCTTCCTTACACATCTTATCCTCTCTTCCTACATCATCTTATCCTTGTTTAACATTGGGTGAACAACAAGGATAAAACTATACACGAAGACACTCGGGTGATGTTTCCAAACGCAGCCTAGGTAAATATAATTGAAAGCTATTTGGTAAATCATTAATGATGTAATTCACAATACGTTTTCTTACAATAGACCTCACTTAACCATGAATATCTCATTAACCACACATAGTCGACACTAAAAATTTATAATACTTATAATACTTAAATATAATACTTATTTATAATAAATAAAAACAATCTTTTTCTGCCACTAACTGCTTTTTCAACATTGTAAAGTGATGGAACAAATTGAAAATCGGATTTGTATTCAGTATCTAAAAAACTACAAGAAATATGACTTGTCTCGTTCCAGTGTTAGAAAAAAAGTCATTTTTTATCGAACAGTGTAATCAATGCTTCTAAAATGTTGAAAAGATAATCACTGATTGAGCGATAATAAGAATTTATAAATAAGATATATAAAAGCTAAGAGATAAGAATATATATATAAATATAATTATATAATTACAAATAATATCTCGAAATGCTTTGTGTTCATATTATATTGCATATAACATTTATTTATAACATATACGTTGTCTCCAATACAATAGATATAGTTAATATATATGCTATTTAATAGATATAGTAATATATTAAAAATATATGTACGTGATCGGATAAATATTACATAGTTTTTCAATCAATAATTGAGCCTAAAATATCTTACAGGTTTCTCTTAGATTACGTGATTCTCTTCACTATTCGCAGTAAGTTTTCTTACTGGTATGTCTTTTGTCATGTATCAAAATCACATTCTGGCAGGCGCGGTCCTTTACGACATGACCGCTTTGGATAATCTATGTAAAATAGAGTTATTATATACACGTACGAATACTTGACATTTATTTAAAGAAGCAGTATCAAAAAATGCTTACGATTGTTATAATCTTCATGAGATCGATAAGAATCTGGGCTAATTATTGGGACATTCTTTATACGATGCGATCCCCATTCATCTTCGTGTAGCTATAGCGAAATAAAAACGAAATTAACTTTGGACAATAACTTAAATTCTGCTAATAAATTTAACGTGAGAATTTTTAAGATCGATAAAAATTTGTCGTATTATTCAAGAATTTTACGAACGTGCATCTTGTATTTCTTTCTTTCGTTCTGTTTTCGGTGTTTTTTATTTACATAAAACTTTCCTTTCTTTTTCTTGATTCTGTACTCGCTGTCCCATTGTTGATCTTCGTTTTCACTTGCATCCTTAATCAATGGTTGCTCCTCCACATGTTTCTGTAAAGTAAAAAAAGTCGGTTGTCCATCTTCTATCATTTTTCTTAAAACTTAATATTACATTGCAGTTTTACCTCTCCTTCAAACGTATTTTCTCTGACAATAAAACCAGCCATTCGTTTTACACAGAATTTCTTCTTAGCGCAGCAAATTATCCATAGTGACAGCAAACATATCGATAGCATCGCGCCAATACTCGCCAGAGTTACCATTACAGCGGAGAAAGAATTCCAGAGCTATGAGAAAAAGTGATTTATGTCAATAATATTAAAGATTAATATTAAAAATTAATCGTTACTTGTTTTAAAGATTAATGCCAATTTCTACACTGAGAAAAATGTTTGGTTGAAAATGGACAAAAATCAGAAGATTCTGATTAAATCAATCATAATTCTGATAATGAAATTGATGAAGTTAATTTTTGCATTGTAAGAAAGCAATAAATATATAAGTATATGAATAAAAGCTGTTATCTGAATTCGTTGATTTTTTTAGAATTTTTGTCTAGAAACTCTTCAGACATACTGCATATTTTACAAGCTGCATCAGATACGTACCATATTGTAACAACCTTTTGTCATTGGATTAGTGCACGTACGACAAACTCTGGCGCCGTGATTCGGTTGATACGTACCGGGTGGGCATCTTTTACAGTGCGATATTCCGTCCTCGCTATAAGTGCCCACGTTACAAGGAACTGAAAGAAAATCCGTTAGCTGTTAATTAATTTATTATATCGTATTGGTTTTCCTGATGTGGGAATCACTTACCACAATGTGTATCACGAAGACCATATCCCGCTGGGCAGCTGGAGAATAAACCGATATTACTGGATCTTCCAACGGATACGTTTGCATCGGTTTTCCCTCTTTTTCGTCTTGCGAACGACGATTTTTCAACGATCGGCACCAGTCTCTGCTCGTAATGCGGCAATCTGAAAATAACTATAGTTAAAGAACTCTATAGAGATGTATTGTGAGTTATATAAAGCCGCAACATTCCTTTATTTAATAAAATTATAAATAAATACGGTAGAGAGCGCCAAAATTATAAATATTTATTAATTATTTTATCACATTTTGCTGCAAACAAAGAGAGAGAATATATCTTCCCAACAGAAAAGTTAAAAAATTTTCTGTAACGTAACGAAGCTTTAATGAAAATACAATACACATTACACCACTCAAAAGTATTTTGTCCCGTTTTAATATTTTTTTATACACTTAAATTTTATTCTAATTCTACTATATTGTCTTTATATATGTAGAATGTAAAATTTTGTGCTATTAAACATTATTATCAAGCCTAACATCTAAAAGATTAAGAAAGATTAAAATTCTTTTCATTTAATTAAGAAAGACAAAGAATGGATAAATACTTTTGAGCGATAGCGTGTACAGGCAAAATCGAACAAAATAGAATGGATGAAGTTAATTTTTGTATTGTAAGAAAGTAGAGAAAGTATGTTGCGACAAGGTAAAACGAATATGTATTTGTCAACTAACTAGTCTTCCCGAGGAAGATTTGCAGATTTTTACTCAGTATCAGCGAGAGTTTATCTTGAATGGCTTTAAGACAGAAGACATTGCAGTGTTTGGGATCGACCGTCATTAGTTTAACGATATGCGATGGCACTAACAGAATATTCACTGTAATCTATGACCAAGAATAGCGCATTAGTAGATCAAAATTAGGAGAATATATCTCATCTTATGTAGTAGAGGAAGGTCATTGATACAAACATACTATTTTGTTTTTGGACAATATTTCTTAAACGAAAGCTAAAAATAAAATTTTAGAAACATAAATACAAACTAGAAAGTATCTTTTACCATAAAATACAGCAGCTTTTATAATACTTTTTATAATTTTACAATCAACTTTTTCGTAAGATAAGCAAAAATGAAAGTCTGACAAAATGGACCCCAAAATACAGTTAGCAATAATGCCACATATTCCTATTCTTTTTCTTTTATAGGAGAATCATCTACAAATATACTTACATAAATATGTATAATATTTTCTAGATCTTTTCACTCTCTCTTCTATATAAAACGTTTTTCATTTATTTATATACGTACTTTATGCTGTTTTGCAAAACGCAAACATGTAACGCGACAGTTGTTTTTTTTTTTTTGAAGATTTTCTCATAAATACACGATTTCCTTCAGTTCCGATAGGCCTATTTGATACTATAATGCAATACTATAAAGATTAAGATATAAGCTTATAGTCTGTTTTATAGATAGGTATGTCGGTTTTATAGATATTACGTTGCATTCTGACTTTGTATTTATAAAACCTATATTAAGAAAAAAAGATAAATAAAACTGATTTAGGAAACTACAAACATATAGAGCGATGTAATATTATTAATAATATAAATTATGCAATTTGCAAAAGAAAATCTCATAAATTTTATTTTCGTATTTGTAGAATACGTTTTTATGATTTCATGTAGAAATGAGTTCTAAGTTTTTACTTCTTTAAATATATCTAAACAAATCATTTTTTTATCAGTATTAATCAAATGCAATAGTTAGTTTTTCCAAGAAATAAGGAAGTTTCTCTTTAGGAGATCTATGTCAGTATTGATAACTTTCCTCTAACATAAGGAAACGTACTTGACTTCGGGTGCAGGACGGCGTTAAGACATAAGCATTGCAGACATCTGCCTCGCATATAATATTGTTCAATTTTAGGGGTAGATATGTTACCAGCACATCCAAGTCCCCTTCGTCGCAAGATCGTACATGATAACGATTTTCTCCGTGCACAATGTACCTCGGCAGCGTGACAACTACAAAAAACCTCTTTTTAGCTTAGTAAATCGTTTATCGCCACTTCGAACTCATTGAAATATAAATTTCGATTAGTGATTCACCTTGCAAATGGACCTCGTAAGTGGTTTCCACGGATTCCTCGTTATCGGGGCTCATGTACGTCATGACACAGGTGTAATTTCCCGTGTCTTTCGCGTTCACGTTTCGCAATTCCAAATCGCCGTTTTCCGCCACGAAACCTACAACAAACGATTCTGTAAATTACAAATTTCAGCGAAAGAATCTCACATTAATTATGAAAAATTGGATTCTGATGAGTTAGTTTTCACATATAATGTAATTTGTAATGTAGAACAAGAGATGTGTCATAGATTGCACAAGACTCAATAATGGATAATTTTTTAATTATGATGTATCAAAGATGCTCCGGCATTTTTACACCCCTCTCTCTCTCTCTCTCTTTGATACATTATATCTTAAAAAAATGTTCATTTGTTTCGTTGTGAAATGCTTTTTTTTCGAATCCGAATGTGACAGGACAATGTAGTACCGCACCGAAGAGCGCAATGCTGTCCATTCTTTTCCACGTGTAACTCGGTCTGCTAAGACTTGATAGCCACGTGATACCATTGCCGTCTTGATTACAGGGTAAATTGAGATTAAGACCGGGTAATGAGATAACATCGTTATCTGGAAAAAATTCTTTATATTATTGTCACATTTAATATTAAATATTTGCGATGGAAGTACCGCTGTCAAGTTCCGAGTTGCTTTTCAAATTATCCTCCAGTTCTTCCAGTTTGATATATTTCTGTCCCTTGAGTGATTCGGTGTTGTAATGCGGTTGGGGAAATTCTCTGGCTTCCTCCATGTCGGAATCCATTGAGATCACTATTTTATCCTGGATCTCTTTATATTCGCTGCAATTAAGTGCCTTAATTTCGTCTAATGAGAAGCTTATTCTGTCAAGTAGAGATCTTATGTTGTTAATTACATTCGTGATATCACAAATGCAATTGAAACAATTATGGATTTTTTTTTCATGCGACGCAGGTGTTGATTTATTTTTATGGTTTATGATATTAGGATGCATTACTTTCTCACTGTTTTTCTTATCGTCGATGGTCCCTACTTGAAGATATTGATTGGCAGTCGTCGTTTTATGATATGCATTTTTTTTATTTATGACACCATTATCTGTATTATGAAGGGAGTGTAAATTTTGCGATGTTCGCGGTTTTACTAGTTGCTTTTTTTTGTGTTTGTTTGTATCTTCGTGCTTAACAATTTGATGCTTCAATTTGTTCGCATTAGCAATGCACAGCTTACGGTTTTTCGCTGCCGAATCGCTGGTACACCGGAAATCATTAAATTTTACTGTTCTTTTTTTCTCGAAATTTCCCTGTTTGTAATGTTTTGGTTCGTGCTTTTGCGATTCGCGTTTTAATTTCTTTGCTACCACTCTGGGTTGCTTCGTTCTTAACTTATAACGTAATGCATTCATTCTCGTTACATTTTCAAGACTGGCATCTCGTTTTTCAATAGAAACATGTTTTATCATCCTATTGTTATTAAGATGGCGTTTGTAATAAGATATATTAGATTTTATCTTGTCATTTCTTTTAAGAACAACATCAAAACAGGTCGTTTTGGTGATTGATTCATCAATGGTTTTACTTTTGTCAGTTGTCGTACGTAATATTGGTAGTTCCGTAACAAAATCGAGCTTCCAAAATCTAGTGCCGCCTAAATGATACATTGTACTTTTCTCAATAGGCCATGTTTGATTCAATAATTCTTTTTCATTTTCTGTCATTCTTTTATCCTTGTTTCTGTTATCTAATAATCTCCCATCATGTGTTTGTGTTGATGTTTCATGTTCTTCATAATTCATATAATCTATAATATTTAAAAACATTTAACAGAGAAATATATATGTTACAAAGTCAGATGACACACAAGAAAAAATAGATTCTCTAATATCTATTGCAGTAAAACCTTAGAAATGGTATAATATAACTATAATATAACTATAATATAACAGAAAAAAAGAACAGTGTCAACTATAAAGTTGATAATTATACAAGTTTTATAGAATTAATGTTGAATAAACTGTGTTATAATTATTGCAACTAGAAAGTAATTTATTCAACTATATACAGGGTGGCCGATTTATCTGAAAACATTGAAATATCTCGAGAACTATACATAAGATAAAAAAATGTGTGCAACGAAAGTTGCTTTATTTAGAATTAATATATATTAATTCTAAAAAGTTTGTATAGTTGTTACTTTTATAGTTTCCATCATTATGTTTTTCTCCAGCGAGTGTGATTATTTGTACAATACACACAAATAGTATTATAACATAAATAAATATAAGAAAATGAAAACTTATAGAAATGACATTCTCGAAATTTAAGATCTTTTCAGCACATACCTTCTATTAAATCCTCGATATAATCGTTGTACTCTTCTATTTTTTTCTCCATTTTGTCTGATATTTCATTATCTTCATCTTTCTCTTCAATTTTATAGTTTGGCGTCGTGATTTTCCTATCTTTTCCAAATTCAGTTACATAAATATCATCATTTGATTCAAATAAAATTGCTGTTAGTTCGTCTTCATCTGGTTTAGCAGATATTACTTCATGCGTTTGTTTATCCTCATTGTAATTGAGATGTAGTACGTTTACCGTATAAACTTCATCTTCTTCGGCTGCAGTTGTTGCTTTTTGATTTGAAATATTGGCCGTATTTTTCTTTGACCAAAACCGTTCATTGTTCTCTATCGATGAAACGTCTCTCTTTTGAACACTTGCTTTGTCATCAATGGAACAGTCACTTTTCCTTGTAGAAATCAAATCGTATCTGAAGAATGCGTTTCTCTTTCCATATTTCTTACTATCTAACATGAACGTCGTAGTTGGTTGGAAGATACTTTCATGATAATCAAAAACATGTTGGTCATATAGAGAAGTACTATTTTGAAAATCGTTGGTCGTGTTTCTTTGCATTGTAATCTTTTTTGGAAATTTCCTCATTTTTTTATAAATCCTAGTGAAACCTTTAAAGTATTGCAGTGGCTTAGTGGTGTTGTTGCTCAGCCATTCATAATGCGACAGCTGCAGATTTTCAATCTTACGAGTAATCTCTTTCTCTCTTCTGCGATACCGAAAATTTGATGGAACATTCCATCTCGGTCTTTTTATTTTCTTCGTACTTGGTAAAGCGAGAAGCCTTCTGCTTAATCGACCGACTGATTTCTTCTCTTCATTTTTTTCGGGAAAGTACGGCAGACAGATCTTTCTGGTTACAATATCTCTTCTTCTTTTATCGAAAGGAATCGTTGTATTTTCTAAAACGTTCAAACAAACTCGTTTTGTCATTATTTCTTCTTCTTCCTGCGTGACAGTTTTTTCAGGAATATACGTTTGTTTCTTCTCTTCAATATCTTTCATTTCTGTATGTCGAGTAATTCCCATCTTTGTAGTTCGATTTTCTTTCTTTTCGGTTATTCTTTCAATCTGCGTTGTTAATTGAGCTTTTATAGTGGTTCTTTCAGTTGGTGGCACTGGCGTTGATAAACTCGTGAGCATAGTCGATTTCTCGGACGGTATGATTGAAGTTATTTTCTTTTCAAATTCTTTCATGTATTTATTAAATTCCATTATATCTCTCTCTAATCTTTTCTCTCTTTCCAGCAAAATCTTTTCTCTCTCTTCTAATTCGCGCTCTTTCTTGCGCAATTCTTCTTTCAATTTTTCTATTTCCTCATCGTACTTTACCTCTGTAGTCGTACTAATAGCCATAGTCGATAAAGTGATCGTAAACTCTAATTCCGTTGAAGAGAATAAAGGTTTACCATAAATATCTGTATAAGTTACTATGTATGTTTCTTCTGTAGTGTACCACGTAGGGGTTGTAACTGAAGTTACACTGATTTCTTCAAATCTTTCACTAAACGTAGTAATAGGTAAAGTAATGAACTTACCGGTGATTAATGTAATTGGACTAGTAATAGTAGGTGAAACGAATAGAGATTCGCTATAAAGAGTCACGTAACTCGTAGTATATATTTCTCTAACAGTATAAGGAGTCGTAGTTTCAATTGTAGCTAAGCCGATACTATATAAATCCACAACAGGTGTAGTGATATATGGCGTGAAGGTTACGTAATCCGTAATTAGCATCTCCTCTATCTCTTCCGTATATGTAATAGATGTACTTTTCTCCGCAGTGTAAGACGTAATTATTTCCTCTGTTTCTTCCGTAACGTATGGCGTAAATGTAGTCTCTTCTATCGCTTCCTCTGTCTTCTCCATGGTATATGTCACAGGTATGATTTCCTCTGTTATACTGAATGGAGTTTCGAATACATAACTTACAGTATACGTTTCTTTGATAGTGTACGAAGTTGTAGTTTCAATTGAAGCTAAACCGATATTATACAAATCCATGACAGATGTAGTAACATACGGTGTCAAAGTTATATAATCTGTAATTTGTATTTCCTCTGTCTCTTTTGTAATGTGTGTGATAGATGTGCTTTTCTCTATAGTATAAGGTATAATTGTTTCTTCTGTAGCATATGTTACAGATGTACTTCCTGCTATAGTTTCTTCTTCCATTTTTTCTGTAGTATATGTCTCGGATGTAATTTTTTCTGTGGTACTAAATAGAGTTGTTTTAATTGGAACCGTAGTAATTTCGACTAAACTTAACGTAGTGATAGATATCTCGAAACCAGGGGATGTAATTTCAATTTCTGTAGTCAACACAGTTAAATTTCTTGTACCAATAGTATAGATAGGAGATGTAATCGAGGTACTGATAGTAGTTGTTTCATAGCTCTCGGTTATACCCGTTGTTGCTGTAATATTCTTCTCTCTCTCTTTTTCACGTTGCATCATTTTCCTGCGTTTTTCCTTTTCTATGTCCCACTGTTTTTCTCTTTCCTTCAGCCTTTCTTCTCTCTCCGCCATCTCTCTCTCGTGCTGTTTGAGATTATCGAGTCGTTGTAGTAACCGTTCTTTCTGTTCTTGTTCGACAGTTGTGCTCATCGTAGTAAATACAAATTCAATTTCAGCTTCGGACGTGATAAATGGTGTTACACTCGGAATAGTCTCTTCTTCCGTCATCGCTGAAGTGGTAACTTCATAAGCGGTTTTGATAATACCTTCCATTTCAGAAGATGCAGTACTCATGGTTGTTAGGTGCACTTCAATAATTTCTCTTTCCGGTAACGTCGTTAGCGTTGATGAGATGAAAAAAGAAGTTAACTTTTCCACGGCAGTCTCAGTCTCTGAAACTTGTTCTGGAGTTGTAGTCTTTTTCAATGCAATCTTTGGAATTTCTTTAGGCTTTGTAGTAAATTTTGGTGAGGTGACGAGCCAGATTCGCGTGAACCGTTCTACATCCGTATACTTGGGAGGAATCGTTAGATATTCAAGTGGCTCCGTCGGAATTTTGAAAGTTGTTGAAGAGGGAAGAGTGTATTCTTCAGTAGAACCAAAAGTTAACCACATCGTTGTCGATTCTATCTCTTTGCTTGCAGCGGACGCTGTGAACTCGGTTTCCACTTTAACCGTTGTTACATTCTCAACTATAGTCGATGTGGACGTTTCTAAGGTAGAAATTGAAGTAACTTTTTCGATATGTGTATAAGATATTCCTGAAGTAGCCACGGTTGAAGTCACATTAACGTAAATCGATGCAGCTTCAGAAGGTGTTGGGTATTTTGTAAACTCTGAAGTTTTTATTTTATATAAAGATGTCGTTGTGCCTTCAATAAAAGGCGGGCTCATTGCCTTTTCTTTAAGTAATTTCGTGTACTTTTCTGCCATAGTTGTTCCTTTTGTCGTGGTTTCGTATTCGTCATAATAATACCACCTGTCAATCGGTATTTTAGTATCATATCCTTTATATTCTTCATATTCTTCTTCATAAAATGGCTCTTTTGCTACATAATATTCCGTCTCAGCTTCTAGCGATTCTTCAGTAGATTTTGGCGAAATTGAAACAGTGGGATAAATGGTTGTTTCGATAACTAATATAGAACTTTGTGTAACGTATGTTATTGATGGACTTTCAGTCGTTGATATCGTAAACTCTTCTGATACAGTTTTTGGCAATGTAGAAATAACAGGCGTTTCCGATGTAATTATTATTGACAGAATAAATTCGGAAAATGGAGCAAGCGTCACAGTAACTGCAGCTTCTAAAATTGTTGCATATTTCGGTCTTTCAGTAGTTGGCAACAACGTAGCAGTTGTAGTAATAGTTATCAGACTTGTTTCTGTAATTTCTGTGGCAGTTTCTTCCAAAAGTGAAACAGTCGTCGCGGCTGTTGTAAGTACCGAACTGGTACTCGTACTTGTTCCTATTGCTGGCATTGTACTTGTTTCAGTGGAAATTAATATAACTTCCGATAGTGACGACATTCCCTCGATCATTGTTCCAGGAGTAACAGTGACGATTTTTTCAATCGATAAAGTTTCTTCAATTATCGTGGGCAAAGTAATCGTTTCGATTATGAAGGAAGTTGCTTCTGAAGTCGTTTCGACAGAAAATGATGTAATATAAAACGTCATTGGTGTTGTTTCTTCGATGATAGTAACTTCTTTTGTAGTAATCCAAGTTGTCGTACGTTCTGTCGTTAATTTAGCAGTACTTGTAACTGTCGCTATTTCTTCTTTCGTGGTTTCATAATAATATGCTCCAGACTCTTTAGTTTCTTCATATTCTATTACAGAAGACGTCGTACCTTCAACGGTCTCTATTAAAAGAGATGAAGTAACTAAGGTAGAGGTAGTCTCATAAGCTGTTGTTCCAGTATCCAACACAATAGGCTTGATTGGAATTTGAGTGATAGAAGGCGTTGTTACCGTAAAATATGTAAGCGAAGATGTACTTTTGAGGATCTCTGCCGTGATTGTGCTAGCAGTTGTACTGAAGACTGTCGCGTTCACAGTCAAGATGGATGATATAGTCATTAACGTTTCGATTGTGGATATCGTTGTAGAAATTGGCAATACAGCTTTAGTGTGTAATGTCTCAAATGAAGATGCTGTCGTAGGTATTAAAGAAGCTGTAGTCTCTTCTGTTAAAAATGTAGAAAGCGTCGTATTCGGCATTTCACTTGACATTGTGCTTGTAACCAGTGATAGTGGCGTTGTCGTTGTTACTTTTAATGACGTAGTTGTAACTGCAGTTTTGAAAGAAGTTGTAACAGCTCCTTTTGTCGTAGTCAAAGGCATGCTAGAAATCGTAGTACACGGCGTTTCACTTAGCGTCGTATTTATAATCAATGTTTGTAATGGCGTTATACCAGGTGTTGTCGTAGAAATTAAAATGCTCTCAGCTGTTTCCGTAGTAAAAATTGTAGTCAAAATAGTCAGAGTTGATGTTTGAAAAAATTCTTTCGGGGACGTTGTCACGGATGATGTAATATTTTCTGACGTTGCAAAAAACACAGTTGTAATAGACGTAGTCGAAATTACTGGAATTTCTGTGGATCCTAAACTTTCGGTAATCGTTAAAATTTCAGTAATTATTTGAGTTTCGGTACTTGATGGAGTTTCCGTAATTGTTGGCGTTAAACTTTTAGTACTTACAATTTTTTTAATCGTTGGAATTTTAGTAATTGCTATAATTTTACTAGGTGTCAAAGTTTCAGTAATGGCTGTAGTTTCTGCAATTGTTGGAATTGTACTAGTCGTTGATATTTTTCTAATTATTGGAGTTTCGGTAAATGCTGTTTCTGTAGTTGTCAGAGTTTCAGTAATCGTTAGAAGTTTGGTTATTGTTGTAGTTTCTATAGTTGTTGAAATCTCGATAATTGTCGAAGTTTCGGTAGTTGTCTTAATTTCAATAGGCGTTAAAGTTTCAGTAGGTCTTAAGGTCTTGGCACCCGTTATTTCTTTAATAATTGGAGTTTTGTAAGTTGTTAAAATTTTAGTAAATGTTAAAGTTTTCGCAGTTGGTGTAGCTATAGTCGTTGGAATTGTACTGGTCGTTGGAATCTCGCTAACTGTTAGGGTTTCGATAGAAGTTGGAGTTCCCGCAGTTATTACACTTTTATTAGTCGCTAGAAATTCGGTAATTTTTGTAATTTTTGTAGATGTTGAAATCTCGATAATTGTCGAAGTTTCGGTAGTTGTCTTAGTTTCAATAGGCGTTGGAGTTTCAGTAGGCATTATAATTTTGGTACTTGTAGTTTCTTTAATAATTGGAGTTTTGTGAGTTGTCAAAATTTCAGTAGATGTTTCCGTTGTTGTTGTTGTTGTTGTTATTGTTATTGTTGTAGCTATAGTCGTTGGAATTGTACTAATCATTAATATTTTGCTGGCTATCGAAGTTTCAATAGTTGTTGGTGTTTCCGCAGTTGTCACAGTTTTATTAATCGGTAGAATTTCAGTAATTGTAGTTTTTATAAATAAAATCTCAGTAATTGTCGAAGTTTCGCTAGTCGTCGGAATTTCGGTTGTTTTAATTTTAAGTGACGTTAGAGTTGTACTGAGCGTTGAAGTTTTAGTACTTGTAGTTTCTTCAGTAATTGGAGTTTTAAGAACTGTCAAAATTTCCGTAGGAATTGAAGTTGTAATTGTTGTAGCTTCTATAGTCATTGGAATCTCCGTAGCTGTTGTTAAAGTTTCGGTAGTAGTTATTGTAGTTTCAGGCGTTGGAGTTTCGGTGGTTGTTGGAATTTCTGTAGCTGTTTCCTCCGCGGTTATAGTTTTCTCAATCTGTGACACTGGACTCTCATCCTCCGGTATTAAAGTTGTTATCGTAATTTCTGTCGACGTACTTAAAATCATTTCCGTTTGTTCTAAAACCATAAGCGAACTTGCGATTGCAGTAGTACTCTCAGCTTTATGCAAAGTTATATTCTCGCTAACGATAAATTCTGATGTTGCAATTTGAGAAGCTTTTGTAATTGCTGGAGATGTTAAAACTGATACGGCAGAAGTTGTAGTTTTAATCATCAATTCTGTTTGTGTAGTCCCAAATAATGATACTGATGGGAATGTATATAAAGATATATTTGTTTCAATAAATGAACTTCGTGTTATTTCCATCGTTAGACTTGTTGATGTATTTTCCACAATTTCTCCCTCTGTAGCCACGGTTACAGCAATTAACGCAGGTATCTCTTCGATTGAACCCATAGTAGCTACAGGAATTGTAATCTTTAAAGTAATATCCGTCATACCTTCTAAAAATGGAGTTAATAGCATGACAGATTCGGTTGTAAAATTTTCTACCATTGGAATTGTGATAGGACTCTCAGTTACTTCAATCGCAACAACTGTTATAGTTAAATCAGTGATTGATATTGCAGCTTCCTCCATCGAAAGAATTGTTAATTCTGTCATATAAAGTAGTGACAACGTAGTCGACATTGTTATTGTAGAAGCACTTAACGTAACCGGCGATCGTGTCGATGATACAATCTCCGAAATTTTAGAAGTTACATCTTCGTATTCGTACTCTTTATACATGCTTGTATAATTTCGTTTATCGTAGTCCTCACTGTATCCAAAATCAGTAACTGTTACATATTCATATAAAGATGATTCGGTTATTTCGAAAATTTCTTTCTTTTCTGCGATTGTACTGAAAGCTGTAATTGTCGGTGCCTCGGTAAAGTACGGCAAAAATGTTGACGTAGGTACAAAAAATTCTGTAGTTGTGAAAATTAGCAGTGGCAAGGACTCCATTAGTTTCTGCGTGGTCCATACATCAGTCGCGTATTCTACGTTTTCAGTTTTTCCTAATAATTCAAGTATATCGAGATAAGCCGTCGCTTCCTTATAAAATTGCGGATCAGTAGGATGAAATTTTTTTTCTTTACCAGAACCAGATATTTCGTTCGACATTGCTCCCTTCACATTGCGTTGTGTTAGACCTCGTTTATCATCCGATAAGAAATGCGCTGAATTGTCCTTCTTTGCAGACATATTCAAAGAGGGTGTATTATCCGGCAAAATTATCAATCTACTTTGATCATTCTCTTGATGATTTCGCCTGCCGCCTGCAAAATTTTCGCTCGATATGTCACTTTTAATCAAATGCGACAATCTTAAAATTGGCATTGTTGTACGTTTCATTTTTTTCGATCCGATAAACTGTCGAATTGGTTTCATTCGTGTTTCATAATTTTTCGTCAGTGACTTTAAATTTCTATTAAACCTCGAATGGAGCAATCTGTCGCCTGATTTGGAAAACTCTTTCTCATTCAATTTTTTCTTTTTAAGGAAGTTTCTATGACCGCTCTGTACCTCTGAATCACTAATCGAGCTTTTGCGCTTATAAAACGGTGTCATCAATTTATTTAAAAAGATAGCTTTTCTTCTAATTTTTACATCACGTTCTGCAATATTTTTACCTTCGATTTCAATACGTCTCTTGTCCAAAGACTGATTATTAAAACTTTTTGTAGAGAAATCAGAATCGTAATAATCTACTTTATCAATTAGCTTCGTAATATTCGTGGCGTTTCTATTTTTACTCTCTCGCTCGGTCCTCGCTGATCCGACGACTTCTTTTTTATCGCACAATCTACTTTGCACGTCGCTGATACTTTGATTGACTAACTGAATTGCGTTTAGCAATTTTTGTAACTCTGAGGACAATGGTTTAATTGCCATTAATAGAGCATTCGAATTTTCTACGTTAGACTGCGCTTTCTTCAATAGCCATTCATTAGTATTTAGAAGTAACGGCGCAGATGTCACGTAGTCTTCTTCATTAAGAAACGAATCCACTTCAGTAGTATAATTAGTACACAACACTTCATCGATTGATCTATTATTATAATAAAAATCGTTGGAATGTGTTGACACTTTATTGTTATATTCGCTTGAAATCGAGATTCCGTATTCCTGATTATATTTATCTACATTTTGACTATTTAAAATGGCATTATTAACGAAGCTGTTAGTGATATTCGGAAAGAAAGTATTATCTTCATTTGCAGATGTGTCAAAGGCAGCTCTATATTGCATTGAAATGTCATCTATAAAGTCTGTTATAGATTCATCTTCGTTGCTTTCCGTTAAAACTTTCGGATCGTCTTCTCGACTTTGTGGCATATCAAATACTTCTTTATCGTTAATTAAATCTATTTCATCTTCTAAAGTAGCTGGCGTATATATATATTCATCGTGCGTGTCAAAAGTATCTCGGAAATCGGTAGTCGTCAATTCGACACCAAACTCACTGTATTCCAAAGAGTTTCTGTAATTTCCGCTATTTTGTCGAATCGGACTTACCTCATTTAATTTTGCCGCAGATAAGGTACTCGGTTTACCGTGAAAAGGCGATGAAAGTGTCGACGAATCGTAAAAATTTATTCTGCCACGCAAGTTAACATCCATCAAGGAAATATTTTTGTAATCCGGAACGGGGAAGACAACTTGTTCTTCGGAAATTTTAAAAGTAACGTCGATTAAATTGGGATCAGTCTGAAAAGCAATATCCGGGTACAAGAAGTCAGGATAGGATGGCGACACTGGATTTTCTTCGGAAACACGAGGCTCAAGAGTAGAATATAAATAATTCATACTGTGATCAAATAAATGGAGATTGCCTCTTTGAAGATACGCTCTACCTACATCTTTTACACCGTGATGCATATGTGCCTTGAACGAGAGGATTGCTGATGTTGCGTTGTCGTTATCTTTTTCTAACAATTTATATCGCTTAGGTATAATTATTCCATCTACGCCTGTTCGAGAACTCTCTCGGACGTTCTTCAAAACGTACAGATTCTTAGAAACCGGTACTAGCAAATATCTTTTGTTAGAGCTTGTCAGGTGATTACTGAATAATTCTTTTTTAACATTGTATGAATTTGACAAATCCTTCTGATATCGCCGTTGAAATTCTTGAGGACGACTGGAATTCACGCCAACAAATTTTCCAGGATGATACGCAGGAAGTAGCATTTTGTTATTTAATCCTTTAATAGCAGGACTTTGTACGTTGACCGTAATTTCTGATTTCGGACTTGCGATTCTAGAAAGAATTAGATTTTTATTGGAAGCATTCAAATCAAGTAATCTCTGTGAATTTGGATATTGTCTGGCAGCAGGAAATATTGCTTTATCCACAGAGCGATCTAAATTATCTAACTGCGATGGCGGCCTCTCAAATGCGTCGAGCAACGGTCGATTAATTATCTCTGTTTCCATGATTGACGGATTTGTCGTAGAATCCAAATTAATTACGGCAAGTGTTGATTTCAGGATTCGCCAGGTCGGAAATCTTGCAGCATTCAATGAGGTATCCCTATTGATATCATCATCGTCCACGTAATTATTCTGATACACAATCTCGTTATTCAAATTTTTCACATGTTTCTTCCTTTTTCGCAGATTTCGTTTTAAGTTGTTCAAAACTTTTTTGTTTTGCGGAAAGCCATTGGTTTGATTCCTTAATAATAACTGTCTATTATATTTATTTATTATTTGGATTATTCCATCATCGATAGGTATTTCGGATATTTTATTTCGCGTTGCTGCACTTTTCTGTTTGAAGATATATCTGTTGTTGCTGCTTCCTACAAATGTTGAAAAAAAGAGATGCTAGGAGGATAATATTAAGATGCTCGATAATATTAAGAAAACGATTATTAGTTGTTTATTAAAAATCGAAAAATAGACTTTCCTATATGCAACATACTTAACTAATAGTTTTTAAACAGCTGTACGCTGTAAAGTATCTTCACAAGTTATTTAATCCTCAATTACAATTATCTATATCTAAGATCTAAAGCATCTTGTTTGAAGTACAGAATACAAATAAACCTCTGTTTTACGACGATTGATAGAGGAAGATTCAAAGTTGTTTTACCTACAATTTAGAATCTCATAGTATCAATAAAAATTTCGTACAGAAATTTTTGCTTTGAATCTAAATGACCCGCAGCTAGTTGGAGGTTAATAATATGTTTAACATATAAATGTAAAATGCGTACACAAAAAATATATATGTAAATATAAATTTATAAATGTAAAAACTTAAGATTGTTACGTTTAATGAAAAAATGATTCGAGAAAAATTTAAATTTAAATAATTGTATGCATGTACTTGGCATCTTTTTGACGATATCGTCACCAATCGCGATTCTTGCCACATAAATCGCAATGTAAAATACGATGAAAAGAATAATTCGCATAGCGTCATATTACGGGCATCCTTGGAGGCAGTCCTTCGCTCACGATTTACACGTACCGTCGTCGCTATTTTGCACGAATTTTCCATGGAGCATCACACAATGATTCACGAAGCTATACTGTCATGGGAAAGCAATGCATGTAGTGTTTGCATCGACAGAAGTTCATAAAGTTCGTGCGGTTTGACAGGAGCAATATCAATAATTGACGAACGCAAATGTCATAAACGAGAGTGTTTTACGTATAAAAGAATTTCCAATCGATTTTCTGATTATTGCATAATGTACATACATATTTTATTGATGTTCTATCTGACTTACTCGCTATAATTAATTGTAAATATTATCATGGTGAATAATATATATTGTCATGGATATTATAATTACACGGTAAATTCAACTAGGGATGCGCCGAATATCCGGAAAATATCCGGTATCCGATATTATCGGATACCCACTTTTTTACTATCCGACCGAATAGCCGGATATCATTAGTATCCGGTAATATATCCTGTTGAAATTTTATATTGATCAATAGTTTGTGTCATTAAAAATTTTATTCTTTTCGAAGATATCAAGGGCTAAGAGCTAAAGCTGGTTGTTAGTTGCTAATATTTAATATTCCATCTAAATAATATATACATTAAAACAAACGTTTTGACCAAAAATTAAGTCATTTTCAATATTATTAAAAATATAAATAATAAACAAGTAATGTCCTAACTAATATTTCGTAAAATTTCTATGCATATAATAAAATATTCTTATATGCATGGAAATTTTATGAAACTTTCACTGGAATAATCAACCATGTGCAACGACAATTTATGTGATGGCTGGTAGGGTTCTCTCGTTAAGAATTCAACATAATTTTGTAATTTTCATCGATTTTTGCTGAAGATGATTCGAATTACGTGAGTCAAGTCATCTTCAAATGTCCAAATAAATTGAAAATATACATTATACACATATAAAATTTGTGCAATGTTTAGAGCGCTTCATTCTCATTAGCTCATTCTTCACTATTTTTTAAATTTTTTCTTTTGATTTAAATTGTTATTAAATTGTCTTTTTAATTCTCTAATTGTTATTGTCTAATTCTCATGAACACAAAAGTTTATGCAAACAGCTGCGAGAAATATAAATGGTCACATATTTAATCCAAAAGTTCAGTTTAATTAAATTCATTATTTCTTTCTATCAAATTTTCTTTCTCTTTAAATATGAAAATATATCAAGATAACACACTTCATAAAATAAAAATTTGTAAACAAAGTAATGAATTATATCGTGGTGAACGAATTCTGGAGTTTTTAAAGTAAAATGATATTTTGATCACGTGATTTAGACAACCAATCAATACACATATTGAAAAAAATGGCAGCGACCTAACCTAACTATTAAAATAATTGTCAAGTGTGACGTAACATTTTTTCAAGTTTGCGATTAGAATTTCTGTGGCCGTTTTTGTAATCATCTTCGACAAATTTGTATTTACTCAATAACGTTTATTCATTTAATTTCTTTTGGATTTTCTTGTTCTGTGGATTTTCTTAGTAGAAGATTGGAGAGAAAGATTTACTGGCCGTGTGTCGGTCATTCTACAGAATTTTTACAGAGTAGAGAAGAAGTTTGACAGACATTCAAGTATATTAGTATGGATTTGTAGATCCATATTCTTAATGAACTGTGTCATTTAGGACACGAATTGTTGGAAAATGAATACGGAAATATTGAATGAGCATTTAGAGACTTTGGCCAGTCATGTTTTTGATAATGACAAGCTGGTAATTCTATTCAATCATTTATATATATTCCACAATGTGTTCTGTATATAAGTACATATTACTATTCTACATTATGCAATGATATATAATGAATATATAATGCAATGATACTTTTAGGTTACCTACAAATGGTTAAGCAAAGAACTACACGTCCATGTTAATATAGCAAAACAAATCTTGTGGTATTTTCATCAAAAGTATCGTAACGGCAACAACATAAACTGCACGTATTTATTAATAGGTCACCTGAAGGAAAAAGGAATGCATGTGGAGGTTGTCAGAGATTCCGATGTATCTAAAGCTAAAGAAAAATTCAGTAAAATTATTTCAGAGCATGTCTACAGTGTCCACAAGCCAATCGTGGATCTACAACTACTTGCCACTGCTGATTCTGGTGATGTAAAATATAGTGCAATAAAATTTGATGCCAAAATGCGAAGTGATAAAGAAATGCAAATATTACGTTGGGGTACAGCTGCTAAAAAGGTTACAATGGAAAATGTGTTAGATTTGAAGTCCGCAGATTCCACAGATCTGTGTGCGACAGAAAAGAATATCACTAAAAAAATATCGCCACAAAGAGAAAATTCGATGAAAAAGGGAAGTTTGGATCATTTCTTTGGAAAGCTGACAGTTCCTTCAAAATCTGTAGAAGTAACGTCATCCCAAAAGAAAGATAATGATGCCAGAAAAGAGTTCGTTGAAGAAAAAGTAATTAGAGAAAATAAGAATTTACTTGAAAGAAAGTGGAGTAGCAGAAGCAAGGAAACAGATGAAATAGCTAAAAAACGGAAGAGAACTATTATGCAGAATGATTCCAGAGATTTAAAGATACAAAATGGTGTAGAGATGGAAAAATCATTTCCTGAAACAGAGCCACGAACTCTTGTAAAACCAAAAGGTCTTGTTTCAGAAAATAAGAAAAAAAAAGAAGAGACAAGGAGAAAAGAGAAGAAAGCAGAGACTAAAAAAGTAAAAAAACAGTCCACGTTAACAAACTTTTTCAAGAAATGTTAGAATTGCTTCAAAATTATCTAAAAGTAAGAAATGTCTATTTGTTTTTTAAATAATTTAAATGTAATATAATATTACTTATTAATAGTGGAATAATATAATCTAATATTAACAAGTATAATATTAATAATAATAAATAATGTACACAAAATTAATAAATTATATTTTTTTGTACTTGTCAAACTTTTCATTAGTTTTACAGGCATATTATAATATTTTTATATTGTTTCTCTTTTGTACCTCTTATTGTCAATATTGCTTTTTTATCGTTATTAATATGATAACAGAATGATAATGATTGATAATTAATTTTTATAGATGATGAGAATAAATTGTGCTGAGTGAATATCAAAATGCAAATAATTCTAATGAAGATTTTATTATACTTTGTGTCAAAACAAAATCAAACATTTTTTGCTCGAATTAAGGACTAAGAGAAAATGAAGAAAATCACGGATTTCAGAGGACATAGTTCGAGCATTTTAGCGATAAGTAAAATCGCTGTGCGAGACTACATGTTTTGTCACCCATTCGCGAAACTATGAAAAAATGCGACATATGTGCGCTGTATAAGGCATTAGAACTATGTGAGATAAATGAATAGATGAAAGAAATGTTGTAACATCTCATAATTGCAGCATCTTGCCTACAAATACATAGATATTATATATATAGTACTCAACAAAAAATAGGAAACACTTTTGAAACACTTAAAAAAATAGCATAATTTTTAGTGTCGGAAAATCATTGCAGACAAAAAGATTAAAAAGCATTTTAAAGCTTGAAACTTTTACTTTAACATGCTCTTGGCTGTTTTTCAAAAAATTTTTATCTTTACAAGTATGTACTTTTACGAAGATTACGTAGTTATGTTGCTCAATAAAAATACGTACATGTTGAAAATGTATGTAATTTTAAGAAACAATGTGATCGTTAAAAGCTGTCAAAAATAAAATTTTTTTTTTAAAAGCCAAAGGCCAAAAGCATATTTATAAGTACAAGTTTCAAATTTTAAAATACTTTGTTTTTATATTTAGCTTATTTTTGTGATCTGTAAATTGCAATTTTGAGCGTTTTGAAAATGATTCCTATTTTTTGTTGAGTAGTATATATTACAATAATATTTTATATATATTCTCTATTTTTTGTCAAGGATGCACGCATAATGAGAAACATGGCTGTTTTCTATAAATTACGTGAAGCTGTAAAAGTTACATCTCAACATAAGATGATTTCCTCTTTCATTTTGCCTATTTTTCCTTCATCATTTGGCCTATTGCAGCTATGTGGTCTTTTTATTTGAAGCAACATGCGAGAATGAGCAACTGTTGTGGCATCAACTATATTAAAAGATTGCAATATAATCTTCTAAGTTAGAATTTTTTCTCAATCTCAGGTTCTATTTCAATGGTATAAACGTAAGGAAATGTTTTTGCGTATTATTTTAATTTTTTTATTCATTTTATGTATTATATAACATTTAGATAACAATTAGATAGCAAATGAACAATGTGAACAGAATTCTAGTTTAGAGAAATACTTCAGAATAAGAGGATATCCATAAAGTAGAGACATCTACTGTATTTAACGCAGTTGAAGTAGTTAAGTTTAACATTTAAGTTATAACAATTTTAATATATATATAATTCTTGGGCATAATTGATGTGTTATATATTTTGTTGTTACATAAAGAAGCTATTTTATATTTACATTTGTTGTCTTTATTGTATATAGATAACATTCAATTTTTTATTATATAAATAAAATTAATATATGTTGCGCGTACTATTCTCTTAAAAAGGCGTTTGTACCGTAAAAAAAATAATTTTGCTGTCATGTATATTCATTATTTTATTTTATGAGATAGGAGTAATTTAACAGTTGTTAAATTAAATTAATTGTTGTGATAAAATATCTACAATTGTCATATTTAACAAAAGTAAAAAATATTTAAAGAGTTGTCTACAATTAATTTAACAATTTTTTTCTTTAAAGAACATATATATATAAAAGAAAGAAAGAGACAAAGGAAAAGGGGAACGCGCGTCTTTCACAAGTATAATGTAACAGTATTTGTTGTTAATCTTCTATTATATGTTGTATACATATGAAATCAGTAAAGGTAAAACAAATGATTATGATTTTATTATTGTCAAAATTTTAAACCAGTCTAAAGTGATGCACAAGTACTTGCATATCAAATTCCATCGCAAAGTTAAGGTTATCATGAGATTTTGACAAGGAATATAAAAGTTAGTATTACATACATGTGTAAGAGTATAATACTTTATTATAAATATTCTATTGATTGTATATTAAACCAGTAACTATTTATTTATTTATAGGTGCCGTCAAATTATGTAATGTCATGCTTTTCAGAATCTCTCGTATCCACTTTAGAGCATGTTTGATAAAGGAGATACTTATCTCTTAAGTAGCAATCAAAAATCATTTTTATTATTCTAAACGATAAAGACAATTTGAAAGAAGGAACAAAGATTTCTTAAACACAGAAAAATGAAGGCGCTACTTAAAATATTATGTTCACTCTGTTGGAGCAATGCATATTTGATACTAGGTATATGCATGGGTCTAAGTTTTAGTCTGTTTTTGATACCAATTGACATTGACAGACAGCATGATGTAGCGGAGTCTTTCGATCATTCCTTGAATACCTTAGAAGACATAGATCCCTATGAGCCGAGAATAAACACGGACAGTAAACCGCAACAGATACAGAAGGCAAGGAAAGCCTTTGTGCGTCCTAGATATTACTCTACAGAACTTGGGATCAGAGAGAAGTTGTTTGTGGGAATCATAACGAGCCGCGAGCACTTGCACAGCAGGGACGTAGCGCTGAATAAAACGATCGCTCATATAGTGGATAAAATTCGCTACTTTATATCCATACCAGAAGGGACCAAACCAAATGTCTCTTTCCCCGGAATAGTGGGATTTACCGACACAAGGAGCATCCTGAAGCCTTTCCATGCCCTGAAATATATCGTTGATAATTATTTAGAAAGTTATGATTATTATTTTCTGACTAAAGATATAAATTACATAAATGCAAGAAGTCTAGTGGAGTTTGTAAATAAAATAACTGTGAGCCAAAACATTCACATAGGCGTTCAAAGCGAAATCGATACCTACTGTTCTTTAGGTAGATGATACGGATTTATAATTCAATAAATTTAATTAGTCAATAGTTAACTAAAATTAAAATTATTTTCAGAATCCGGTATACTTTTGAGCAATTCCGTTATACGAGAAATGAAAAGTAATCTGGATTGGTGCGTCAAGAATGCATATTCAGATTCAGACGACGTTAATTTTGGTCGTTGCATTCTACATTCCACTTCTATGCCTTGTACCAATCATATAGAAGGACGAAATTTGACGTTTGTACAGTTGAAACCCACATTTAATTTTGAGAAGGACTTTGCCCAGTTAACTGAGCAAAACGAATTCCAGAATTCAGTCTCTATATATCCTGTCTACGATCACAAGCTCATTTATAAATTTAACATGTATTTTGCTGCAGTGAGTCTTCTGAAATAAGACACCCAGCCTTAGCTATAAGTATAAAGCATCCTCAATTTATTGTATTTTCTTGGAAGAGGAGGTAATACAATTCAAAAAAATATATATATATATATTAATAAAATATTAAAATTATTATACAAATAAATATTGTATTTTAATAAGACATTAAATTTATTTTTCGTTAAATTCATATAGAACGTTTATAATTTGTAGGAGTGTTTTATATATTTTGGCAAAGGCTGAACATAAATTAAAGCGTTTTACAAAATGATTTGCATATGATCTAATATCTATAGAATTTTAAAACATGTAGCTTTATATCATAACATATTACTTTCAGATAAATTCCATTAAAGTTCACAAACAGATTAATGATATACGTAAGGTAATATCCGCGACTGCACATTTAGGCCCACCGAACCAACGTAATATATCATGGCCCATTGGAAATCAACCTGGAAATCGACCTCTAGGACGTTTTGACGTCTTGCGCTGGTCATACTTCAATATGTCTCACGTTTTCTTTGAGACTGACTTCATTAACATTCAAGAACTAAAAGGCGATACAAAAGCTGATATAGATAACGTAATAAACACAGCTGTGAACAATATTATAAGCAAATACGATAACAAACTAAGCTTCGTCAGACTACTGAACGGCTACTTAAAATTCGACGCGTCCAGAGGAATGGATTATATACTGGACTTAGTATTTAACGAAGTAGCTACAAGCAAAGAAATAAGAAAGCGAATCGAAATCTGCAAACCGCTAGGAAAAGTAGAAATCATACCTGTACCCTACGTGACTGAAAATACAAGGATTAATATAATTATCACTATCGATCTGAGCAAAAAGCAAGATGTGGTAAATTTTATCGAACACTACGCACAAAACTGTATGGAAAAGAAATGCAAAACCTATCTCATGGTGGTTAGTTTAAGCACATTTAAAAATGTACTGTTTTTCTAATATAATGTATAATAATTTTAATAAGCCATATTAAAATATTGTACATTTATATAATTATCTTTGTAGGTCCTCTTATATAATTCAGATTCGCCGTCGAAAGGCAAAAGCGATGTCTACCTCGATGTAAAAACATACATTTCATTGTTGAACGAGAAATACAAAAAGGATCAATCTAAAATTACTTGGCTTTCAATACGATTACCAGTTAATGTAACTTCCGTAGATTTGGATCCGATGTTAAAGATTGCTGTGACCGACTTGTGCGCGAAAAAGTTCTCATCAGAAAGTCTGGTTCTTCTCGTGGAAACAGGAACGAAATTGAAAGTAGATTATTTAAACAGAGTAAGTATGCGATGTACTTACACCAATATTTTTTAGTTAATAATATTACATGTAACTATTTCGAATACAATTAATTCATTATTATTCGCCAGGTTCGAATGAATACTATTAACCGCTATCAAATATTCAGTCCGATCCCATTCATTGAATATCATCCTGATATAATTTATGCAGATGAAGCAACAGCTCATGACGAAGTGGATGTCAATAGCAACTATGGCAAATACGACGAGCAAAATTACAACAATATCGCATTTTACATTAAAGATTATAACGCAAGTATGCATTGTGTCTTCAATTCGTTTCATGAAATCCGAATATTTTGATGTGAATAAAATTTGATGTTTTCGTTGAAACGTGTTTCAGTGCGGCAGACAGTCGAGGCGAACATTCCGTTAGTGCGATCGGACAAAGATATTGTTACTCTGCTAAAACTTTCTAAACACAGCCCTGTGACTTCTTTATTTGAAATGTACGTGTCGTTTAGCGATATGCATGTGTTTCGCGCGATAGAACCAACACTGAAGATCAAATATAAAAATGTCAACTGTGATGACGCTTCCAATGACAATATTTATAAAAATTGCCTTAAATTAAGGAACAATCACTTGGGTAAACGTAGTCAATTAGCTAGATTGATATTAGATTATCAGAGCTATCAAACGTAAAGAAATGTAGATCGCAGTACGTAATCTTTGCAAAGAGGAATACTATTTATTATAATATTTACGTTATTCAGGGTAAATGCCTTAGATCTTCGTAAAGCAAAAAGTAGATGTTTACAATTATCTACGATCTAGGACAAAAATATTCAATATGTCTGTTAGATATATTTTTTATATAGATTTATATATATACATGTCAATTATGAGCATTTTATTTATTCATGTATTTTATTCTCAAAAAAAAAAAAAATAAATATTCATAATTATTTATACAGTGTTAGTTCATACTTTTTTAATGGTAGATCTAGATTTCATTCTTTAGAGTTATAAAAAAATAATTGCACCTATTACAATTACGATACAACAGCGAAGTATGTATAAAAATTTTAAGGAATTCTAATGACTTATAAAATTGTCGATACTAACAAAGAGATACCGCAGAACAAAAATTATACATTCGACTTCCTTGGAACACTTTTTTTAAATCTACTGATATATCACTGTTAATCACTATCCGATTCTGATTCGGATAACTGCAAATCATCATTTAAGATATCGTCCGGCACGAACAATGTGGGTGAGGCAGTTGTACCGTTCAAATTACCTAAAAAATAGCATTTTGTAAATACAATTTTAAACAAACAATTTAATTGGAGATAATTTTAATAAATTTATTTATATAAAAAATGATAAAAAGAAAATTATATATTTTCTATTCACCATTAATCCCTGTTGGCACTGAGATTACATTTTCTGTTTCGTAATCGCTACTTGAGCTATCAGAACTCGAACTGCTCGAACTGGAATCGCTCTCTAAGGTTGTCGATTTTGCATTTGGTATTGGAATTGACTGAGGAATCATGGTCTGCGTAGAGGAAGAGCCAGGCATCACTGACGCTGACAATGCAAAATCATCATTGTCGGATCCGATCATTGGCAGACTAGCTAAGGTCGGTTGTCCAGTCGACGATTGCACAGGCGAAGAGCTGTTATTCAAATCAATGATGTTTATAACACATTCATGTGTGAATGTTAAATTGTCCTTTTTAATTCAAATAAATTGAGCAGGTTCATTAAAGTTTAGAAAGATACATATATTCTCCGAAAATTTTCCAATAAAAATGTAATATACAAAATTTTGTGCAAAGATTGCAATGTGTTAGTGGGGCAAACTATTATAGTAAGAAAATTACATGGTGGAAGTATTACTTCCACCATGGAAAATTAATAATTAGAATATCTGAACATTGCAATTAAACGGCAAATAAAACACAACTGGATTTATGAAGTTAATAATTGTATCCAAAGCTTTTCAACATATTCTCAGCTCTTTGAGATGAATCTCTCTTTTACTTAACATAATACTCAATTATCGTTTTTATATTCATTACATGATTTATCAAACTAGACGCCACTTCAATTTTATAAATCTATCAGTGATTCAATCTTGATGGATTGCTTGATGAACTAATTTTCGAAATCTTTGTAATTTCATTGCTGAAAAGACTCAAAAAAAGCGAGTCGAAACGTATACTTTGGAATATTGGTGACTTCACCCTTCTTGTACATAAAAGTTTTTACATCACTTTTACATAATTTGTGCCTCTAACCACGTTGTACTGTCATTAGTCTTAATTTTCTTTACTTATTGAGTTCAAGCAATAAGTGAACAAATAAATTTTATTGCGTTCCATTTTGATATTCACACGCTATAAGCTTCATTCTATCTTCTTTCCATATAATGAATAATAAAATAGAATAAAGCTTACAACGTGTGAGCATCTAAAATGAATACAACCTGAATTTTTCCTTCAATCTATTTTAAAAATTTATTTTAAAATCGATAACACATTAACAAAAGACGATACGTACTTATTGATAGATGTATTAGGTGGACTTGGTTTATCGTACGGCGATGTCCGTGGCGGACTCTGTTTGGGATGCAATTGCAGCGAAGGTTCTCTTTTCTTGCCACTAATAACTTTGGTCCTCCCGTTCGCTCTGACATATGTAGGGCTCTTTTTAACTTCGACAGGCATGGAATTGTTATTGCTATTACGTTTGGGTTCCGCTCTGCAAGAAATAGAAGTCATGAGATTTGATAGCACATAAAAATACGATGCAACGAACAACGGATCGCGATAAACGTACCGTGTCTTCTTAACTTGAACATTCGCAGTTAATTTTTCCAATGTAATTTCCCCGGTAACCTTATCAAAGATTAGGACATACTCCTTGTTATAAGGTCTCTGCGAACCTTTAAACACAGTGTGAGGAGTACCAGCACCATCTAAATGAGGCACAGTGACCGTTATTGTATTGTCTGAACCAACGTCGACTCGGGCCACCTTGGAGTCGTCGACGCTCGCGGGTTTGAAATCATCTGAAAAAATTATACAGTCAGATTCTGCGATCAGAAAGGAGAGATAAAAATTTGGACATAGGATGGAAAATTAATTGTTAGAAGAGATACAGAATAGGATTGGCGATATGCTTCGAAGGCTTCAATCGAGATATATATTCATATTTTCATTTGTAATATAAATTTTTATTTTTTTAAAAGCTAGAATTTTTCAAATGTTTCATCTAACAAATAATTTCTGTGTAGTATCTGCTGTCCAGATGTTCCACTGGCGCTAATGATAGCAAGATAATTGAAAAAACCTATTGGATATGTGGATAAAAAGTAAAAATATAATTCTTTAGATTTAGATTTCAATTCATAAAAGTATTTCAATACTGAAAGTACTTTCTTTTTTAAATGATAGATAAAAGAAAGCAGTAACACTTGACACAAGTTAGTCAATGCTCAAAATTACAAATCTTAGACAAGATCTAATAATGTTAAACATAAAAATCCGATTTATAAAGAAGGTGACGTTTCAAAATCCTACATTGGAAGGAGAGGGAGGTGCACGCTAAACTCGTTACATGTTAAGATAATTTTAAGAAGATATATATATATAATATTTTTTTTATCTAAGATGGAGATGATACATTTTCTAATAATCTAGATAAAGATAAGATGAAGCCATTTATTCGTCTAGATAATCACTTGGATAATTTTATATAGATGACACTAAAAACTGTTTATCAAATTATTATTCTAGGTAGCAACTGATGCTATGTACTTGTCGTCATTTGAATGTCAAAGATATAATACGTTCCAGAGTTTGTTCTTTTTTTATAAACATATGTTACCTATGATTTGATAAACACAAAATCTTGTAGCTAAACTTTTTTGTCATCCTGTATCTATTTCACTTTAAGTACAAAAAGTATACACTGATTCAACTATTAAAAAAATAGACTTATAAGACTGATATTACATTTGTCATATCACAAATTTTTCAAGCGTGTTAATTGACCATAGGACAGAGGTTCTCAGACCTCTCTATCCTATGATCAATCAATAGACTTAAAAATTTGTCACATGACAAAAATGGATAAATATAACATTAGCCTAGCTGTGTATAAGGTACGAATGGATGTATAAGATTAAGAGAAGGAAACTAGTAAAGAAAACAAATTGAAGAAAATTAGTTGTAAACGAAGTCGCTTCTTGGCATGAAAACTGAAGAATATTCTGTAGGGATCAAATAAATATTCTGAGAGTACTGGCATTCTCCTCGGCTGAGACTCTTGCTTTGCTCCAAGCTGTTGTCTCTAGTTCAGGTTCTAACATCGTCAAAGCAAAGGCTCGAGAATACCGCTGTATCTCTACCTCGAGAAATTGGATTTACTTACATTTCAAGGTGTGAAATTTGGAATTATTGCTCGTGAAACTAGGACCCAGCTTTAGCTCACGGATCTCAGACCCCAAACCAAGTCGCTCGACCATGCTGGCACCTTGCATTATCTCGATCTTTTTCTTCGTTAACTCTTTCTCTCTCGCTTTTCTTTATTTTTAACAAACGTGTAAATCGAGGATGACCGCACGTGAAGCACTGATATTCTCTTTCGTTCTACTTAATCCTATGCGTTATTGTACAGCTGTGTACTCTGGAAATGCTGGAAATGACAAGATAAATATGGTACGAACTATGAGATTTTCTTCCAGCGCCATTGGACTCTCTCTCCGGAAGTGACGAACTGACGAATATTGGCTGCGTTCGGAAACGTCGCTCGGATGCCTCGGATTCATCATCTGTCCTCGTTTAACATTTAATGTTAAAGAAGGACAGATGACGAATTCGAGGCATCGGAAGCATCCGAGCGACGTTTCCGAACGCAGCCACTGACGAATGCGAAGCATGCGAGCCGAATTTGGCCGAATCATAAAGCCCAAGACACAATGCGAGGGAATAGCGATAGCGATAAGAATAACATGATTTCAACCTATCAGAAATCGGATATATCGGAATTCACAGTTTCTGATAGGTTGAAATCGTGTTATTCCTATCGCTATCGCTATTCCCTCGCATTGTGTTTTGGGCTTTAGGGTGCCATTACATGAGCGCGGAAACGCGGAAACGCGTAACCAATCAGAAGCGATCCGCTATTACGGCTCCTGCACACTGAACGCGGCAACGTTTGCCGCGCGACGGAAGTTGGCGCGATAGCCAATCAACGTCTCGCTTGCTCGGAAGTAATAGATATATATTTCCACCGCGCGACAAAAGTAGAACTCATGATGGCTGCGGTCCACTTGACGCTACAACGCTTCGAAGCGTTTGAGCGACCAATCAGAACAAAGAATTTTACGAATTGACTAATCAAAGAATGCTTCGAAGCGTTAGTAGCGTCAAGTAGACC
>NW_017257506.1:214588-260032 GCF_001594055.1 Mycetomoellerius zeteki
CAAATATAATAAATCAATATTATTAATATAATAATAATAGTAATAATAATACAATAATATATAATATATATATTAATATACTAATATATATATATAATAATAAAATATTTACTGTTCAAAAATTCAAGTCAATCCGACAATCAATAAGCGCGCCGAATACCTCGCTGTCCAACAGACGCATTCGCAGTTTCGAATGACGAACCGTCAACGTAGAAGCGTAGTTTGCCGTTTGCGTAGTTTACCGAGTTTCGTTGCGTCTCACCGACTGCGCGACGCATCGGTGCGTGCCACTCGTGCTTGTGTTCCATGGTCGTTTCGCGTAGTTGTGTGCGTGCATGCGTCGCATTTGACCCGGCGGCAGTGTGCGGTCGTGCTTCGAGCGTTCGATCGCGCGTGATTCTCGCGCATTAAATGCAGAATTTGTCACATAAAACTTACAATAGCGACTATGGCGCAATTACGTTACACCCGTAACTTGTTCCTGCGCGGGATTTGCATTACATATCTGTTCGCGTTCCTCAGCTTCTACGTGCAGATTCCAGGTGAGGCACTGCATCTCTCGGCTGAGGCTACCACCGACGCCGACCGTACATCGCCTTTTTTTTTCTCCCCGTATGGATGGGATTTCCTCGTCTCCCCGAAGAATGTTTAGCGCTAAACACTTTGCGTTAAACATTCGAAGAACGCTTGATATGGCTTGATTCTTTGTTCCATGTAAGAAAATGACAGTCGTCGATTAGCGCGGACGCTTGTATACGGTACTCTGAAAGATAATAGTCCTTCGCTCGTATTCCGATATTTCGAGCGATTACGCCTTCTTCGTTATGTTGCGTAACGGAATTTTAACGCCTACATTATTGTGAATCGCAATTGTAATCTTGAGTGTTTAATTCAGGAATATAAAGAATATAAAATTTATTTTAGAATAAATTGAGATAAATTATATAGTTTGTTTTTTTTTTTAAATTCTGCGTAAGAACTTTTTTTGCTTTCCAAAAGTTCTAACATTTGTATATTTTACTTTAAATACAGAGTGTTCAAAAAATAAAAAATAGATTTTATGTAAATCCCATTTTTGACAGATTTAGAATACGATATTGCAATGTAATAATTATGTAATGTATTAATTAATAATATGTAAAACAGGATTATATGGTGACAATGGAATTCTACCAGCCAGGACGCAATTGGATCTTAAAGCTCGCGCAACATTATTGAATAAAATGAAACAAAAACCGACGTTCTTGTGGTTCGCACCATATCTGGGTTTAAACGTTGATTACATGCTGGACGTGCTGTCTCTTCTCGGAGCTATTCTTTCTTTTGCAGGGTATACTTGAAAATTATAGCAAATTATAGTGCGGTCACTTGCGTTACACTAGATTAATGCATATTAAAAACTGCTATATCTACATGAAATTAGCAAAATTAAATGTAAAGATATACAAATATATATATATTTATATATTTTTTAAATAATTAAGTATCTAATAATGATGTCACACTATTAGAATGCATTATTTCATTATATTGAAGTTGATTTTACTATCTCACTGCATTTCATAGATATTTTATATAAAGTAGTCTTTTTGATATGCTCTAATTCAGTGTGATCGAATTCATTATTAGAGATTAATCAAAAGAATACCTTTAATGTGTGTTGAAATATTTGCAAAATACAATCTGTCCAGAAGTAAGTCTTATAATTTATTAATTGTATTTCATAATTATAAATATTGTAATTATCATTGTAAAGTCATAGAGAAGTTATTAATAAAATGACATTTGATTGCAGATTCGTTTCGCAGAAATTTTGCATCGCGCCAGTATTTGCGGGACTGTGGTCTTTGTATTATTCTTTGTACCAGATCGGTCAAACATTTATGTTCTTTCAATGGTGAGTTCCATGATCTTTTATATAAATAGGCAATATTAAGCGAAAATTGACCACGAAATGTTCAACATCCTAATAAATCTCTAACATATGTTTGTGAATACATGTTCCTTTGTACTATAATTGAGAAGTAATTACCTATAAGATATGTATTACTAATTGTGTCTATTTAAAGAATTTATTCACAAAAATTGTATTCACTAAGACCTGCTTTGCATAAACATAGCCTTTTTCGCTTGTTTGTGTTGAACATTTCTCGATCAATTTAATATTGTCTACCTTGTGAGAATAGAATAATAGATTATTATTATACAGAGGGTGTTGAAAAAAGGTGATATCAAACTATAAAAATATGTAGTACTTATAAAAACAAACCGAAAAATCTTAATAAGCAATACTCCATAAGTAGTACATTCGTCCTTTACCTTCTAAGCTCGTTGCTTGTTGATACTTTTCAATTCTCCGTTCAGTCAATATTAACAATACGCCCGCGTATTGTTGACAATGTCTGGTTTTGACACAAAAAATTGAATACTGTTGTCAACATATACGAAATAAATCTGAAATCTTTGAACACGTTCGATTTTTAATGAGAAAACTTGCCGAATTGTATGTTGAAATGAATAGATTTTTTGCTTTATATCTAGGAAATAAATAGTTTTTGGAGTTCTGCTTATTAAGACTTTTCGGTTTGTTTTCACGAGTACTACATATTCCTAAAGTTTGGTATCACTTTCTATCATCTTTTTTTAAACACCCTGTATAATTTAATTGCTTGATAATTAAGTACACATTTGACTTACAGGGATGTTCTATTACTGGAAGTTGGTTTTCTATGTATGTTTGTGGCACCGGTATGGTATGCTTACCGCGGGAACCCAAGCGATTACGTGACACTCTGGGCTGTGCGTTGGTTGCTTTACCGCCTTATGTTTTCTAGTGGAGTGGTGAAACTTACTTCAGGTTGTCCAGTCTGGTGGAAGTTAGATGGTAAAATTATTTTTACAGAATCTAATGCGCGTAAAAGTAATGTATACATATTATATATACTTATACATTATAATTGGGTGTTACATATTTATTTTTTATTTTGTAGCATTAAATATCCATTTCGAATCGCAATGTATACCAACTGCTCTGGCATGGTATGCGCATCATTTGCCAATGTGGTTGCTTCGATTATTTACCGTTGCTACAAACGTTATCGAGCTTGCTGTACCATTGTTATTTTTCTTCCCAAACAGAAAAGTCAGAATAATAGCATTTTATTTGCAGGTATGTAAAATTGTCTATAATAGGCTACAACAAGAATATCTATAGAAATACATCGTGTAATATGGTTCAATTAATATAAATTAATAATAGAAATGTTAAGAAGGGCTACAAACTATAAGAAAATAATATTTAAATTAAAAATATATATAATATAATTAAAGAGCCAAAAACAATAATACAACATAAAAACGGCATTTCGAGCCTGATCCGGTCATTCTCAATGTTATAATTACAAAATAATAAGTATATATATATTTAAAATATAGAACGGTTTAAAACTGGTCGATAAAGAAATAAAAAAATATATGTACAGACTTCTAATAGATGTGTACTGATCATAAGACAGCATTCTGTCGTTATGAAGCAGATATTATGTCCAAGTTGATGTAGCGCGTGTCATTGGATATCAAAATAAAAGGCTCCTTTGACAAAATCATTATGTGTAAAATATTCGTTATAGAAGTATCGCGATTACAAGTATCAAATCAAAGTCTATAAGAACGGAGAGAACAATGTGTACATTATTATAAAAATATGAACAATTAATGTCAATTAATAAAATCATATACGGAAACTGTGATAGTAAGATAAAGTTAGATTGTTACCTTTAAATTAATTAAGTATGTAATAGTGTCCAATAATAAAAAATCCATAGTATCTGTCCGAATACTAAAACTTTTTATATTGATAGAAATATCTATAGAATTATGTCGATTAATTAATTAATTGATTTTTAATTTTAAAAAATTATGATACTTAATGTTGTTGTTATAGGTGTTCCTACAAATCTGTATTATTGCTACTGGAAACTACAATTTCTTTAACTTCCTTACGATTTGTTTATGCATATCCTTACTGGATGATCAATTCTTTTCCAAACGAAAATCTAAAAATAATAAATCTCGTATTAGGAATTATCTTTCTACACTAATAACTATATTGATTTATGGAGGAGTAATGTATGGGACATATATTTACTATGATCTTAAGATAATGGACAACTGGACCATTGAATCTAATATCAGTACGTATCACTATTTTATTGATAAATGATTATAATTTAGTCCTAGCAAATATTATTGATCACAATCGCACTTTTTTTGTAGCATTTACACAGCGGGAATTTGGTTACATTCTCTATCACGTAGTGGTATTTTCGATGTATTTCGCTCTAGCATCCTTTGCATTAACGCTAGTTTCGACGATTATTTCTATATTTTATACAAAAGAAATGCATCAACTAAATGATAAATTAACAGCAACAGTATTTGCACTTCTCTACGGAATTTCTATAGCCTATATTTTTGCTATAAGCGTTGTAAGTATATCAGGTAGCTTTAAGCATGCTTAAATTTATAATTACTGAGAGTTCAACGCTATGGCACACGTGCAGCTTGTTATTATATATATATAAAGTATGAGATAAATGCTCGCAGGTACCATATTCCTCTTTGTCTAAAATATTCAATTCGACATCGATTGATCAACTGACTCGGTTACATTCAAAAGTGGATCATCTTCATATAATAAACAGTTACGGACTATTCCGTCGTATGACAGGAGTCGAAGGCAGACCTGAAGTTGTGATAGAGGGAAGCGACAGTATTGAAGGACCCTGGAAGGAATACGAGTTTTTATATAAGCCAGGAAATGTTAACAATTCATTACCATTTGTTGGTAAGATATTTTCACATATTAATATATCAAGACCATTTCTTTTCATATTAATACTTTTTATTTTAGTTTATCAATAACTTTAATATTGTAAAAGATGAAGAATTCTTAACAATATTTCTTTTTTCAGCACCCTATCAACCTCGTCTTGATTGGCAAATGTGGTTTGCTGCTTTAGGTACATATCATCAAAATCCATGGTTAATGTCATTAGCCTATCGTTTATTGAGTGGACAGCCCGAGGTACTGGCTCTAATGAATACTGTTGAAAATCCATTCCGAGATAGACCACCGAAATATGTTAGAGCTAGTCTTTATCATTACCATTATACACCGTGGAGCCAAACGTGAGTACATTCATATATATGTATGTGTTACCCTGTATAAATAAATAAATAAATGCATATATATAATATATAATTATATATATATACATATAGAATGTTTCATTTTAAGTGATACGGTCGATTATCTCGCAAATCGATGATTTTATTAAAAAATTTTTCGAACGAAAGTTGCATGGCTTGAAGGGGGCACATAATGGAAATTTGAACTTGACCTTGAGTGACCTCGTCAAAATCAGGTCAAGGTCATTAATGTTTTTTTTTTAATGGAAATCCCTATTTTTTATTACATATTGTAGCTTATCTCGAGAGCTTTCCAAAACACTATAATAAAGTTACTTTTCGTTAAGTACTTGTTAAGTTATAAGGCAAGACCGATTACTGATTCGGCCAATTAACAGATGAGATACATGGATAACGCCGGCGGTATAATTTTCAAGCTCTATATAATCGACCATATATCACTTAAAATGAAACACCCTGTATATATAAATGTGTATGTGTGTATATATATATATAAAATCTACTTACGAACGCATGTTCACTTCAAATGTGTTCAATTACATGAGAATGAATTTATAATCTAATATATATATGGTAAAACACGTACGTCAAACATATGCGATTACATGTGATTGAGAGTACGGTCAACATGATGCTATAAACGCTTTGAAAGATTCTTTGATTATTTTTTCTTCTGATTGGTCAATCAAATACTTCAAAGTATTCACAATGAGACTTTGACCATACCTTGAATTTATAGACCAATACAGTATAGTTTAATTCCATTATTCTTACACAGATCGAATACTCATGCTTGGTGGACTAGGGAAACAAAGTCACTCTCCACTTATTGAATATCTAACAAAAATGAAGATTCTTCAAGAGAAGCCAGGTTTTAAGGTCACAAATGAACCATTCAAACTGATTTTGGACAATCTTAGATCTTTGGTCAGTAAAGTAGAACCAAGTCTAATATTGTGGGGCGTTTTCACAGCTGGTTACGCAATAATTCTAACAGGTTACAGCAATTCAGTATCAAAAAAGAAATAATGATATTGAGCGATAATCATTATAAAAACTTAATAAGTTACAAGATGTTGAATAAAAATATTAACAAAATATAAACTGCAAGCTGTAAAATATGCACACATCAGCTAAGTGAGAATTATTTGCAGTGTAAACTTAGAGTCACAAGGTACTTTTTTGCATGTAAGATATACGTCTGCATTTCTTCCTTCCATCTAATAGACCTTTGTTAGACAATATTAACTATTATGTCGTGTATAATAATAATACATTAAATATAAATCTACTAAGGTAAATACTCATAAGAAGAGAATAAGGAAAGGCATTTCATTTTACATAAAGAATTTATTAAAAGATTTGATATATCCGATGAACGAGTATGTTCCAAATATATTATATGTATATCCCATTTACATTGTTAATAATTTGTATTTCATTGTATTTACTTATTACAAAAAGTATGTGATATGATTTGTAATATTCAATACATATACATATATGTTGTATGTATGTATGTATAAATCGAAGATCTCGTTTCATACGTTTTATAAATTTATTATATATTATACATCATACTTGTTATAGCATTAGTTTCGATGGTTTTAAGAAAAATATTATTGAATACTTGTAATGAAACAAAAGAAAATATAATCATTATGATAAAAATAAGAAACGAGAAAAAAAGATACTTTAATATAAAACATTTTCTTATGTAACTCATTGCAATTACAAATATTATATACAATTTACAAATATTATATATCTCTCGATATTATTTACATAGACTATAAATAGGTTTCGATAAATATAAATTTGTTTAAAAAACTACTACTTTGTCAGTAGCCACTCTTATGGCCTTCCTACAATTTATAAATGTAATTTTATATCTTACTTATAATTATACTAGATAAATGTATTTGTAACATGCGCATGCATATGTATTTAGATTGTGTACACGTACATATGTACTAAATTTTTCAGATCACTATTGTTAATTATCACAGTTATGTAATACATTATGAATTATTTTCAGAAGATTATATTTGTAATAAATTAAAGCTAGTCTTTTTTTCTACGCCCATTTACTTTAATATAAAAGGAAATGTAAGCTAAAAAGAATGTATCATGTTTGGAGATAAATAAAACTTTAATGCTTCCTACAAGTATTTCCATGCTGATTTGAATGATATCCAGAATTATGCGTTATTTTCTAGTGATTTTAAATTTTTTCTTAACTATTTTACAGCTACGCATTCTAGAATGGTTTCCCGACGTAATGTTCAAATTGAGTTGAGAATTGCTATCAGCCGAAACGTTTGAGTCATTTCTTTTATTTAGTTTCAAAGGATTTATCTCTGTATTTTCACACACATCGTCTTCAAACTTTCTTTTTCTTGAAATAATTCGACGAGTCTGCTTATCTTTTAAAAATATCGCTTCTGGCCCTTGCACTTCCAGTATAGTGTTCGACAAACCTATTGGAAGTTCAAATAATTGCCGTAGGCGAGCTCGCAGCAGCTGGTATTCGGTACTCTCCATTCCCGTAAATTCAGAATTTGTCGCAATACCTTCTGATTTTGATTCATTTCCAAATGATGCCATCCATTCACATCGTACATGAGATTCGTGTTGATAATCGTACAGTAATTTCCAAAGAAACAAGTTCTTCATACCTATTAAAGTCGCTTGATTTGGCGAAATTATATTACCCATATTTACATCTTCATCTTCTTTGTCTTCTTTGACAGTAATAGTTTCCTTATTAAACTTGTTTAATTCCAATTGTTCGTAAGCTTCCAAACTTACTTCTGATCTACCAGCTTCCTTTAACTTATTTAATTCCACTTGTTTGCAATCTTCCGAACTTGTCTCTGAATTCACATTCAGTTTATTGTGTTCTAATAAAGTCTCTTTTGAAATCTGTGTTTTAGCAAAAGAAAAGATACATTTTATTGATTTATATAAATCTAAATTTTGCTCTAAAAAATTGTGGTAATCACTTGTTAAGAACTGACCAAATTTGTGAAACTGAATTTCTTCCTCAATACCAACAAAAGGAAATACAGAGGGAGTCATAGAGAAATCTGCAGGTACATCAATAAGAAATTTTTCATTAATGCCTAAATTATAGTTTATAGACGTGTTCTTTTGATTTTTAATTATTTTTCTGAGCTTTACATGTCCATCAAATGGAAGTGGTGGTATAAAAAAGTCCCCTTCATTAACTTCTACAGCACAACCGAACATTCGTATGCTATATTTTTCTATTAGGTCATTATTCTGTACATGTTTTACGTTTAAATATTCTTTTAAAGAAACCAAAAGTTGTTTCTCTTTGTTATTCAACTGCACATAATTCAGAAAATCATCTGGAATATCAAGATTGGCGTTTAATAAATTCAATGTGTAGTGTAATTTTTTAGTATCACGCCTAAGCTGTTCAATGTCGTAAAGTTCTTCAGAACTATTAGGTTTAATTGAAAGTGGAAAACAAAAAGCTTCATACAATCTTAACTGAATATCAAAAATATTTACAACAGGCATCTCAAATATTACATTTCTAATATGTATTTTTGATGCTTTATTGGATGATTTTTTATTAATAAAATTTCTTCTATTGGGAATTGTAAGGGGTCGTCTAGGTATAGTTTCAAGACTGATACCCTTCGCTATATATTTTAGTAATGCGATGTATCGATGTCTTACTTGTGTTCTTGTTTTATCAGAAAAATGCTTGGATATTCCGGACCAATCATTACTGTACTGCAACTGTAGATTAATTAACATTATATCATCGTTGAGTGTCCAAACATTGTACCGATTATTGATATTGGACACCACCGTTTGGTAACGTTCTTGGAGTTGTACCGAAGTTCGATGTGGCATTACGGTGCTTGAAATTTTAGAGAAGTCCGTGCCATACTTCTGCATCGCTTTCAGGAGAGTCAATGTTTCCTGATGAGTGAATCTACCTTTTCTCAAATGCGGTGCTTTCCTATACGTCCACCGTACGTAAATTTGTTGCTTGGTTCTGTGCCGAAAATGATTAGCAACGTCGGACCAAGAAATGTAATCTCCGATCTTGATTGTATTTATAACTTTTGTAAGATGTTTGTCCTCCTGCCTGGTCCAGAATTGTCCAGCTAACGGTACTTTTTTGATAGTATTATATCTGATAAAACATTGATACGCGCTACGGTTTGTGTCTAATTTTTGTGCAATAGCATCCCAATCTTGACATTTATATTCTCTGATACATTTCAACAGTTTCTTATCTTCTGCATTTGTCCATTCACTTTTCCTGAAAGCAGGATGTAGGTAGACATTCCACATAGCCCTGCATTCGCCTGGTGAATGTTTATTATCGAAATCCATAACAGAAATCTTGTGCCAATCGAATTCTTTCGCACCCAACGGGCCCACTATCTCGTTAAAATTTCTAGGAATTACTAATTTAGTTTTCTTAATTTGATCAGATATCGACTCGTCAATTTCTTTGTTGACTCCTCTAGACAGTACAGATTCAATAGCTTGATTGTTTATGGCATTTAAAAGTATTTCTCTGTCTTTTCCTGACCAGCGGCTCGGCTTTTTCAAATTCAAAAGAAACACCTCACTAGCAGCTTCCTTTCGCTTAGTATCAATATTCTTGGGAGCACTGAAATAATCCTTGTCCTTGAAGTATGGTATACCGGCATTGCTGATTGCCAATTTGGAATTTGAGCTCGATTCATCCGTGGATTTCATCAACTTCTCATCCAGTAGCCTTAGCTTCTGCTCACACTCTTCCAACAGAGTAGTCAATTTCTTCTTAGCTATCGTCAAACCTGAGATCAATCTTGTATTAATCTCGTAAGCGTTTAGAGAATTTTCAATTTCCTGATTCGCATGGAGATAGTTGACATGGTCATCATCGTCCTCAGCGCCGACATTCGATGAAACGTCAGATTGTTGATTACAGCTAACATATTGCTGGGATTTTTTTTTCGCAGACAAGGCTAAAGCTTCATCAAGAGCCTGAATATCAGCTTGGATATCCAATAGGTCCAAATCGTCAAATTCGCTCATAGTGAATGAAGGTATATGACTTCTTGTCTGCCTCTTGTGCGATTACTGTGGCAAATAAATCAAATTATACACAATGTATCTGATTAGAGATTTGGTAAACGAAGGAAGTAAACAAAACTTACATATCGATGGTTCCTGCAACCAAATGTGCAAAAAAAAAAGCTGGAGTCCTCAGAAAATCCTCTCATGCAATATGGAGTAATAAAACAATAACGCTGGATATGATATTATTAATCGAAATAAAATCTTGTACTTGTATGGCAAACAAAGGTAAACAATGTTTTCCCATATTTCTCTTGCACTGTGAAATAAAAATTGATGTTTACAAACTTAAACACTAAAAATTGATGATATAATATGTCGCCTAATGATGAACTGTCACTCAGATTAGTGCACATTAAAGGCTGCTTTATATAAAATATCTAAATTGTTACAGATATTTGCTTAAAAAATGCTTTATATAAAATATCTGCAATGGCATAATGTAGTCACTTACACTTTACAGTGAATTATTTCATCTTTGTTTAACATTGATAACAAGGATGAATATAACAATAAAGATTTATTGTTATAATAGGCCTGTTTTTTTTGGCTGAACTTTGGATCAGTTCATTTTTCTTCTTTCATTCTGGAGAGAAAAAGAAGAAAGATGAACTGGTGCAAAAGTTCAGTAAAAAAAAAAAACAGGCCTATTATGTCATCTGTGTCTCTTACTGGAAAACATCCATTATTCTTTATTATTTATCAATGTTAAGCAAACATTAGGTGGATACAAGTGTATTTCATTTCTGTTATATATTGAATGCAAGAAGAATAGAACAACATTTATGGATGCATTCCATTTGTGATGATTTGTGACACAAGTTGATACAAATGTCGTTTTATCTTTCTTGACATTCCATAAATAACAAAAACAGAACGATACACGTGTCAACTCATGTCGACTTGTATTACCAAATGGAAAGCATCCTATGTCGACTGTCAATTGTTGTCCACTTCTACCCATGTAGATTAACTTTAATCTTGGTTTAACTTATACTTTTTATCCTGTTCTAAAAAAATAAGGAAAAGATGAAAAGTAAGTTAAATCGAGATTAAAGTTAATCTACATTTTGAAATGGACATGTTTTGTCTAGATTGTCTAGAAGAAAGACGGCTGAAGTGATTCATTGTGTTACACTGTGTTATTTGTGCTTCTTGTGGGAAAAGCATCCAATATCGTCAGTGGACATTTAATTTATTTATGATATTTATACACCTTTATAATTTAGTTTTGCTAATTTAATGTACAGCAATTTTTAATATATGCACTAATCTAGCGTAACGTAATCAAATTCTATAACGGAATATTATAATAGAATTTAATAAAAATCGAACTTGTGTCTCGATTGAGCGAATGACGTCAAGTTAGCCAAATTAATAGCGGTGTACCCAGAAAGTTCGTATGTCATGCGATAACTGATAAAATGTAATGTACGATAGTTGTCAATCGAGATCTCAGAATCGCGTTGTTAGCAATCGCTTTCATCCATATTTGTCAACTCTAGTCTACTCACAGCTAGAAGCGCGAATCCCTTTCTTCTGCCCTTTTCAACGAAAAACCATCTCTCTGAGGGCAAATATCTCACTGTTTTCTGAAGCGGAGCGTTGCTGGTCGTTATTCGTGATTATTTACTCGCGAACATTTGCGAGGCTATAAACAACTATATATTCGTGCGCACACAAACGGCGCAGGTATAGCAGACGTCGTTTGATTGTCGGCTTCGTTTTTTCATAGGTTTATTTTTTTTCATTGCCAAACTAATGCCTACTGCACACTGAATTGCACTGGACGATGAGCGACGAGCGATATCCAATAAAAGTTCTATTTTTTGCACGTAATGACGCATAACAGAGTTATCATTGGATATCGCTCGTTGTTAAAAATCGCTAAAAGCTACTATACATGAAATTAGCAAAGTTAAATATGTAAAATAATATTAAACGAGAAATTTCTAAAAGGCTGTAAATGTGATTACTTGTGCGATTAAATATATAAAAGCATACAAATATTAAACAATTAAATATCTGATAATGATATTGTCACCTTATTTATACGAACAGAGTATACATATATTATTTCATTAAACAATAAGATTATTTCATTAAATTATGAAACAGTCATGGAAAATTATACGAGCTGAGTAAAAAAAACCTGCGTTCCGTTAATTGGTCTCGATCGTTGTAAAAGCGAAACGGAAAGTTTCAATTCTAACGCAATAAATAACATCATGGAAACGTATCAATTATCGGGATCTGCGCTTCTGCGCCGGTGAGATCGAGACAAGCGAAAGCTATCGAGATGATCGAAACAGACGAAGACGGTCGATCGAGAGTCGCCGGCTGTCGTGTCCGTTAACTCGTTGCGTTTCGCGTTACGAATGGCTCGTTTTTCCACTCTTTACGGTAATGAAAGAGATGACATATTTTAGTACGCGTGCTTTGTATCATCAACGTACAAGACGATCAGGGGGGAGATATATTGAAGATTCAACTTTAGGATCCTGAGACTCCGAATGCCACGTTTTGCGTCGCAGCAACGGAACACGGGTCGTCACGCCGTGTGGGTGCGGGGTCTCGAGTCACGTGGTCGATGACGTAACTCGCAGAAACGCCATGCCGGCGGTGTTTTCGACGGTCGAGCGGTTTTTCGGGCCGCGTATCGAGGAGCGATGAGTTTTTCTTTCGCGCGGAAGAAGCAGTTCTTTCACGTTCTTTCGTGGAGTCTCGTCCGCGAGTTCTGCGAAGCTGGGAAAAAATTTTTATCTAGACGCGATCTTTTGTAATCCTTTGCGCACCGTTGCGCACGCACGAACGAACGAACGGCGGAGGCGCCACGGTAGTGTCTCTATAATAATTAATTGTAATAATATAAGCTGCTATTATAATAATAATAATACAGTTCCTATATATAGTTACATAATAATAATACAATTCCCACAATAATTACTACAGGAACCGTAGAGCGTCACGATAGCCGGCGGGCGCGCCAGCCAACGGACAGTTTTGACATTCGGCCGGAAGTAGCGCACATATGTTTCCGACGTCGCCGCTGCGGAGGCGCGGCTGCGCAGTCGGCTCGCGGTCCGAGTACGATGTCGACTGATGTCGACCGTGGAGCGACGGTGGAGGAGTGATGTATAATACGTTGACGACTGTTATCATGACCACCTTCGTGGCAATATCCTACGGTTGAGGAGGTGCGCCGTGGTCGGTCTATACGCGATAAGGAGACCGTGTGTTGACGGGAAACCTATTGCGGCTGATCAGGGACGGGTCTTTCGCTCTTTCCTCTCTCTCTCTCTCGTTCTCTCTTTCTCTTTCTCTCTCTAACTCTGGCAGTAGCGGCGGAGAAGGAGGAGAGGTCCAGCCGCGCGAGAGAGCGCCGCACCAGATCGTCGTGCCGTCGTACCGTATCGTACCGTACCGTACCGTACCGTTCCGGGGGCGGTGATCGGCGAGATCGGCCGAGCGGAGCGGAGCGGAGCGCAGCGGCAGCGCGAGGGGCCCTATGTCAAATCGACGTCGACGGCGAGGACGAAGCGCGCCAGCATGAAGAAACTATTCTCCAAGATCGACAACACGTCGAAGGAACCCAACAGTTACCTGGGGAAGGTGTTTGTCGTGGGCCGCCACACCGTCACCGTCGAGGAGGTCCTGGCAGAAGGTACGCCGTTTTCTCGAACATCGTTCCTTTTCTGACGTTCTATAACGACATCAACACTTCCTCTCGTTCCCGCTCTTGTGTGTGCTCCTCTGTGTTTCAGCCTCCAGTGGAAGTGTACGCGAATGGATCCCCTCTGTTCTATTTTGCACCGCAACCTTGCCCGCCCTCCGCCACGCCTGACTGTCCTGCTTTTCTCTCTTTCTTTTCTCTCTCTCTCTCTCCTCTCCTCTCTGTCGTGGATTGTCCTCAGCGAGTGTGAGATAAGCGACGACCGTGTACGATCTTCATCCGCATCCAGGGCGGGTGGTTGGTGGACATCGTTAAGTTCCCCCTTATAGAAATTTAATACTGATTAATTACTCATTTCAAGGACTAATAAGTTCTAAACAACACTGCTTCTCTAATATTAACAAATAAATAATTTTTAGTATTGAAACTGGAGTATTACTTTCTGTAAGGGCCGTTAATTTTTGATACGTCGATCATGAACTATGCGTTTTACACTGTTGACGGAGTTCATGGTTCCAAGAAATATCAATTATGTTGCTCTGGAATAAACAATCGATTGTCTTTTAGAAAACTAATGCTGCAGGATTCACACAAAAAATAAGATATTTTAAACGTAAATAAGAGAGAAGAAGAAAGCCATCTTTTGGTCAAAACTGATCTTGGTGCTTAGTAACATTCATATGTGAAAATGCAAATACAGTTGATATTTTACTAAGATATTTTGCTAACGAGTGTCTAATTCATTACTTCTTAGGAACATTAATACACGGATTGTAAAGTGTCAGTTTCATGCCATTTAAAAAATCGGGATGTCAATTATGTTCCGAAGAGTTAATGCTGCGAGAAGTTTTTTATATATAATAGTTGCATACCAGATGATGGAGGTATATTGTTACACATCGATATAGCCGAAACTGACAAACAAATTGATTGTCTGATCAGCAAATTTACTTTGAGATAAAGCCGAGTAGAATATCGTATCTTTTATTATCACTCTTGTAATTGTATCTGTGTCAAATTACAACACACAACATGCACAATAACTTTGTAGATTTCCTATTTCATATTTTTTTCATTCTGGTTATAATTTTTTTCTTTAATCTAGTTTGAATATATATGATTATAATTAAATACTGAAAATATTTTGCATTTGTTGTCTCTCTGTCTTTCTGCTGTGTGTCTCATGTAAGATAACTGTTGTTTTACAGGAGGATTTGCAATTGTATTTTTGGTCAAAGCCTCAGGTGGACGATATGCACTTAAACGGATGTATGTCAACAATGAACATGATCTCAACGTGTGCAAAAGAGAAATTCAAATTGCTGTGAGTACTTTTGTAAATGATAAAATGCTAGTTTGTACTATAATTAGTAATGCTAGTTAATTTTTTTTTATGAAAATATATGGCATTTTGATTATATGGATTGAAAATTGAATGAATTATTTGCAGAGCAACCTGAGTGGTCATAAAAATATCATAGGATATGTAGATAGTAGCATAACTCACACCACTGGAGGAATACACGAACTTCTGCTTTTAATGCCTTACTGTAAATCCCAAGTTCTTCAAATGATGAATAACAGGTTAGGAGTAACTTTTTTTTTATCACATTCTTTATTTTTAATAATATTTGGACAATTTTATGTGTATATATTTACATACATTGCGTGTGTATGCATACATATGTGTCATATCTAATTCCAAATAATTACGAAATATTATCAATTATTATTTTTGCTCATCTAATAATATTAAAATTTATGGCATACATTAGTTAGACATTAATACAATTTCTTATTTCTAGGTTGCAAACAGGTTTCAGTGAATCAGAAGTTCTACAAATTTTTTGTGACGTTTGTGAAGCTGTGTCAAGATTGCATCACTGTCAAACACCCATAATTCATAGAGATCTCAAGGTGAATTACTTAATTAATGGATATTATGTAATGTCGTCGGAAATATCATGAGCTACATTTAATTGTCTTGCGATAGGTGGAAAATATATTGCTCGCTGACAATGGTCATTACGTTTTATGTGATTTTGGATCTGCGACGGGAAAGATTCTTAATCCCGGTGTCCACGGTGCTGCCGTAGTTGAGGAAGAAATAAAGAAATACACCACTTTAAGCTACAGAGCACCTGAAATGGTCGATATGTACTGTGGAAAACCTATTACTACGAAAGCAGATATTTGGGTGAGTACTTAATATATATTACTTACGTTTATATGCATCGCATATACGTGACGATCGTGATATTGTTCCTTTACTTTAAAAGTGAGACAATTTAAAAAAATTAATTTCCCTCAGAAAGAAGGAAAAATTACATTTTAATTTGACAGAAATTTTTAACTGACAAAATAATAATGGCAAAAAGAATATGTTTTAATATGATCAAATATCATTTTTGTTTTACAACCTTTAAAAATCTTTCATGAATTTTTGATTTTTTAAAATTACCCGTTTGGAATCGCGACGATTTTTTTTAAGAGGTTACATACATTCTAGGCGCCGAAAAATTAATCATCATTTTGGGATTTTTTTTTTCAGGAAGAGAATAAAATAAATTGAAAAACTATAATAATTCAATATTGTTACTTGATATTTTATTTATATAAAAAAAATTTTCAATTTGGTTACATGTGGACTTCGTAATTTCTGCAGCCGCCACACGAAAATTTCTATCGGAAGTTAGGATGTTCCATGAGCAGCATCCTAACTTTCTCTAGAAATACAAAAATATTAAAATTTCAATATTGTTTTCTAAATTAATGTTATACCTAAGGGCCATTGACTTATTTTTTTAAATTTAATTTTTAATATTTTTCTAATAAATTTAAAAGAATTGACTGAATTTTAGACGAAAAATTGACACTTTTTAATTTGGTTTAATTTTTTTATTTTTCATAAATTCAAAACGTTGAGCCCATGGTCCTTAGCTACAACATTATTTTAGAAAAGGGAGGCAATACTGGAATTTTAATACATTTTAAGCCTGATTTTTCATTATCATTTTATTCATTTGTGGTTAAGTTTAAAACTTGATGTTTCACCCAATGGACTTCATCCGTGATATCATAGATGAAGCCCAAAAGGATTAAGCCTAACCATAAGTTAACTAGATGATGAAAAACCGAGCTTTAATAATTTTTCCACAGAAAGTTAGAATGTTGTTCATGGAGCCGAGATTTTTTGCAGAGATATACGCAACTACAGATTACGGAGGCTATATATAATCAAATTGGACAGAAAAAATTTTTTATTATAAATAAAATATTAAAAAATGTGGAATTATTAGTTTTTAAATTTATTTTACTCCTTGTCCAGAAAAATATCCCAAAATACGTCAATTCTTTGATGTCGAGACATTGAGAAAAAAAGGTACTAAATTTTAATAAATAATTGTATAAAGTACTAATACAACATTTATTTATACGGAAAATAAATATTTGCTAAATAAAAAAATTTAATAATTAAATCAAATGAATAGTTCTTGCATCAAATAAATATATCTACATGTATATGTATATATATTTACATTTAGTAAATATTCAACTGGCACTGTTCAAAACAAATATTTATTACATTTTACTTTCAATGTATGTAACCTCTTACATTATTCTTTGAGTTATTACGATTTTTTAACTATCTTTTTAGAATTGTTATGATTCTCTTTTTTGAAACAAAAATTAAAAGTCGTAACGTTCTCGACGATTTTTTATGAAAATAGTTTATTTTTTACAATATTGATAAGGTAATATTTATCTAAAGATACGTTTAGATTATCGAATCGAATATTGAGTCAAACTTCAAGCCACGAGCATTTCGGTAAATATTTTATTGTCTTTTGCCAAGTCGCGTAATAAATGCCTACTGAAATACTCGTGGCTCAAAGTTCGACTCGATAATCTGGACACACCTTAATTCATTCATGTTAATAACTCGAAAATCGTTTTTTGAATGTGTTATTTTCAAAGGAAGTGATATGTAAATAAAATTTAAAAAATCTTATCGGCGAGTCTTTTACATACAATTCCTGTCTTTCAGGCTTTAGGATGTTTGTTGTATAAACTCTGCTTTTTTACACTACCGTTTGGCGAAAGCACGCTTGCCATACAATCTGGAAATTTCACTATACCGGATAATTCAAGGTATGTAAAAAATTATGTAGATACAAATTACTTCAATTTTGATTACTTAACGAATTAATTTAATTATTTAATGAATAAATAAATGAATAACATAACATATATATGTGTTAAGTAGATTGGATGTGTACATAAAATATTTTTATGTTACAGATATAGTAGAGCACTTCATTGTTTAATTCGATACATGCTTGAGCCAGATCCTGACATACGCCCTGATATTTATCAAGTTTCCGCAATTGTTTTTCAAATTCAGGGCAAAGAATGTCCTGTGCAAAATTTACATGTATGTAGATTGTAATACTTACACAACTATAATAGTATTACAAATTTATATCAAATGTGTCTCTTACATACTATTTTTTTTTTTAATAACTTAGTTCTCGTTAATTTATCTTTACAGAAAGTCCCAACCCCAACGATAGAATCATTATCATGCCCACCTATGGAATCCGAAAATATTAAAAGATCGACATCTGTAAAAACTCCAAAACCTACATCTATAGCGACGACGGTTGAGGGCACGTCTGTGACGCCGAGGCAAAGACCAAAGGGGCAAGCCGTTAGCACGGGACCGATCAGTTTGAGTGGTCAAATCGTAGGACAAATATCAGGCCAAGGAAATCAGACGCAAACTACACCGTCAAATTCTATTTCTTATGTTCAAGTAAGGCTAACAAGTCTCTCGCTTGCGTACTCGATTTCTCTGTTTGAAATATACGGAAATGTTTAGGTTTTTTTCATCAAATGCTTAATATAATCGTTTCGTCCTGTCAGGTATCGCCACACGTTTGCACCCCCAGTCAAAATGTTCCTTTTGGCCAGTCGCAAGGACAACCGTCACAGTACGGTCAATCGCAGAGCCCGATGATCAGTCATTCTCCTTTAACTCAGCAGTCACCTGTTACCGTTCAAGATAAAAATGCATTTTACTTTGATTCGAGGCAGCACGACGCGAGAGCTACGACGAACGTAAACGAGAAAAATTTGGAAGCTCTATTTCCGCCGTCAGGTAATCTAAATAACGACATATCTAAATACCACGAAATAAAAGCAAATTTAAAGTAAAAATGATCAAATGATCTTTTTTTCGCATTGCTGCTTTTACAGGGTATCCAGATCCGTTCAAGGATGACGCGAGAGCGATGCCGCCACCTACTAAAATACCACCTCCTGTTGCACCGAAACCCAGCAAGATTCTTCCGAAACTGTCTAATCCTAGTTACCCATCGTCATCCAAGTATCCACCAGTCACTTCATTACCGTCGAAATTATCCATTCCGACGGGGCCTAACATGGCGACTCCATCAACGGTGACGCCACCGGCTTTGCCGAAACCGGTTAATAAGACAGAAAGTTTGAGTCAAAATATAAGTTCGAGCATATCTCCGCCTGACAGTCCGACATTATCGTCCTCGCGTCATAGGAGGAACGTCAGTGACACGAGTGCTTTTAATAAGTAAGTCTGTTATATATTTAAAACTCTCTTCTTTTTATATCTATAGGATTTTATAAAAATTTTATAAAAATCGATACTTATGAGACTTAAATATTTGGCAAATTTCTTTTAAATTAACGCTGCCATATATGATAGTTTTAAGATATCAGGATATTTCTCTTCGCACTAAAATATTTTTATTTTACATTATGGTCATTTCGACATTTACAGAGCGTTTGCAACTGAAACCACTCAATTCTTAGCGCCATATGAGGCTTCGGTCAAGCCACGTTCAGATGATCCAACTACGCCACCGGAACTTCCAAGTGACACAAGGCCTTGTATAGCAACTAGTGCCTCGCATGTACGTGTTGTAAGTACACGAAGCGCACAATTTTATATTTATTTTTGTTGAACGACATTGGTGTGCCTACAAAATATGAATCGCGTTTTACATTATTGGAAAAAAATTTCCGTTTTATATTTACTATAGTTTAAAATTATATCTGACATACACGAAAAGATGATGAAATTGTTTTAGAGATATTGGAAAATTATTCAATAATATAAATAAAATAAAAATTTCTTTGAACGAAAATATCGCGTAGATATTATATGTAAAATGTAAAATTTTGTTTATTTTTATTTACTTAGAATCTTGTTTTTTATATATATTTGTATTTGTTGTTGTTATTATTATTATTATTATTATTTTATGCACTGCACTATCATTAATGATAATCCATGATCTTCAAGTAACTATTGATATTGAAAGTATTTCTTGAAAACAGTTAACATTAAAAAGCTTACCTACATTTTTATCAGGGTGAACTTTCAAGCCTAATGGGATCAGAGGGGAGGTCATTAAGCGCAGACGTAGCGACGTGGAATCCGTTTGAGGATGTACAACCTTTTAATCAGTTAACGGAAGATCATATCTTTGGTGCTGAATTTGATAAAATAAGAAGGGGGAGCAACACCAGTATCAGTGGGGTAAAAAGTCGCGAAAGCCTTGTTATGACGTATACCGAATTACCAGAAGATCCTTTTGAATCTGCACCCTTTAGCCTGCCAAGTAAGTTCTTGTTAAAGTTCTACAGGATGTCTATAAAGTCTGATCCATGCCTGTATATCTCGGAAACGACTGTAGATATGGAAAAATGTTTCGTACGAAAATTGTAGGATTAACAGTAGTATTAAGCTATTAAGGGGGACGTATGATGAAAATATGGACTTGACTTTAAGTGACCTTCTCGAGACTAAGGCTGCGTTCCACTTTTTCTATATCTACAGCTGTTTCCGAGATATAGAACCTGGCTCAGACTTTATAGACACTGTATATTAGTCTTCCAAAAAAAATTTAGCATATATATTTATAAGATTTAAGTATTTATTAATATTTTGGTTCTTTCTTAGCAGGGAAGAAGAATAAAATCGGGTCAAAGACTGCTGCTATTGCTGGAGGTAATGCATAAAATCCTTCTTACACTCTCCTTCATCATCTCTCTTCCTCCTCTTGTTCCTGTATTAATCTATTAATCTATACTTGATTTGAAAGTCATTCGCTCGCTGTCTTAATACTTGGTTTCTTCCTTTTGCCATCATCGCTACGTGAGGTTTTGAAGCTGTAGTTATAACCATTGTCTTTCATCGTTTTCAGTCTAAGTTGTATATCAAGTATGCCAAAAAATTTATGAAATTCGGTAGTTGCTTCACCAAATGACAAGTTTTGAACTGTTTATTTAAAATGTGACGTGTGTGAAGAGATTTTTTCTTTTTATACATATTGTTGAATATAACATAGTTTTATTAGTTTAACATTTGTTTCTTATATATCAGTGGATATATGTAAAGCTTTATAGATGTAGTTTACAATATAAATACTAAAATATAATTACATAGTTTAATTTTTGAATTTTTTGTTATAATTAACTTTTAATTCACTACCGAATTACTTTATAAGAAATAAAGTACTAGAAGTAATCTTATTATACAACTAAGACTTTCTCCAAAATTTCATAATTTAGCTTTATGTATATATATAAATATGAAAAATTAGAAAAATATTAAATATGTTTAATAATTATAAATTTATAAAACATCACAGTCTTCATTCGATAACCTAATTAAGTGGATTTAATTATTTTTATTCTTATTACGTAATTTTGCTTGTGTTTTTAGTTTAATTTCATATATAATTGACGAAATAATTAAATTATGAAATTCAGCACAAATTATATGAAAAAGAAACCTGTGAATCACAATAACACATGTGAAGGTATAGGTTAATAACAGAAATAAAGAACAGTTCATCTAACAAGGGCAAGCTCCGGAATGACCCTCACCGATTTCAGTGAAACATGGCAAGATTGTAGAGTGTATTCCTCTGAATAAAAATCACTCTCCATTTGGGCGTCTACCGTTTCCGAGATATTTCAATAATTAAAGTTGATAACATTTCCTTTAGAGTTTATTACTTTATTAGAACGTTTATATTCGAGTATTTGTAGCGTAGTGGATATTGCAACTTTTGTGCAATATTGCAGAGATTTTGCAACGATATTGCTGCAAATTCAGCGCTGCATGGGGAGGTTGTTATCATATCCACTACAAATATTTGAGTGAACATTCTAATAAACTCTAAAGGAAATGCCGTTATGAACTTTAATATTGAAATATCTCGGAAACGGTAGACCGTCTACGCCCAAATGGGGGATGATTTTTATTCAGGGGAACATTCTACAAACCTGACTTTCATTGAAATCGGTGAGAGTCACTCCAAAACCTGCCCTTGTAAAATCAGAAAAATTTTATTCTTATAATTCGAATTCTTTTTTCCTTGGATTTATATTATTTTCAATTGCTCATAATTGGAATGATTATTGAATAAGATAGATAATTAGTAATGTATTTATACAAAATATTTGTGGACAATAGATGTAGATAAATGCTGATGATTATCGGCATGTTACGCTTTCCTGCACTTCCATGTACATAAATCTTAATTTTCAGAATTTGAAATAATGATAAAAAATGAAAAATGTTTCGAAGTAATATATATAAAGTAAATGTTTCCTCTCTCAATTTCGAATTAGTATTACATGCGAAACTTGATTTGTGATATGATACATAATCAATTACTGTGTGATAATGTTGATTACATTGTTGCACTGCTTCATTAAATTTAATTAGAAGAAATGTTTCTTAAAAATAATGTTTATTTTTTTAGATAAATGAAGGAATCGAATTATATTACTGTCTAATTTACCAAAGACGTGTGATATGTTTTTAAATGTTGCTACTCATATAAATGGAAATGGAAAAAATGTCTTAGTTAACTAATGAGTTTCAAAAACTTATTATGTGACGCTCTTATTATTTTAAACATAAATCTTATATCTGTTAAATATAATATGATAAATATAATTAACAGGAAGTGTAATCTAAGCAAAAATTTTTTTGCAAGGAAATCTTTATTTCTATGTATATTTATTTATGATCGAAAGATTATTGTGTAATTAAAAAAAAATTTTAATTTTTAACATATACATACATATATAATTATTCATTTAAACCATATTTTTATGCTTGTTGAAATTTTTAGAAATAGACTAAAAAATTCATAAAAATTTTTTTTCTTTTACGTTGATTCTTTTACTTGCTTATCGAAATACTTTGTTATCGTTTTAATAAAGATGATTGAAGAATTGGTTATTTTACCAATATATTTGTAAAAAAGTGATTGTGATGCAAATCCGCTCAGTTATGCTCAATTATGTGAGAAAGGAATGGTAGAATATTACCAGTAAATTACATATTGACTTCTACTTACCTCAAATAGTAAATTACAGCGTAAGGATAATACATCGAACATTAGACATGAAAAATACGCTGTATATTAATTATGTTAGAACAAGTGTAATTATTAAGTATTGTTGAAAATATGATGAACATACATATATAGGCTAAAAAAATTTTGTCTTTAATAATAGATGTTCCTATGATATGTAGTGCACAAAGCGGAAATTAGCTTTTATTTTAGTGTTTCCATACAGAATAGTTGGTGTGTCGATAAAAGGGAGGAACAAATTACATATAAATATTACATATGCATAATAAAATACATACATCTATATGCATATATATATACATAATGCAATATATATATATATGAAAAATTATGTTATATATTATGTGATACACAAAGTTTAGGTACACTATTTTGTCCTACTCATATACATATACGTGCAAACGTATCATGTGTTATAATGATTGTATTATATAGCATATAAAAGGAAGAACGAGGGGAAAATAGATTTCAAGTTCTAAAAGAATATTATACGCAATGCCATTAAAACATGTGTTAACGCGAGAAGTATGGAACTGGGAAGAACATTTGTTTCTGGATATATTGTCGAATACGGAGATTTATTTTTGTGTGCGGAAGTAATAATATGAACCTTTCTTTTCCACAAAATGACGAATCTCTGGCGCAATGCGTGAATATATACATACAGACATAAATTAAGGGTTATTATACAAAGATCACAAGATTGTATCTGCTTTGCGCGATGGTAATACTACAGTGGCTGGCAAATAATACTAGCGATTATTTTCATTTCTCGCTCTTCTTCCTTGTCCTTCATTTCTTTCACCTCGATTGTATCTTTTTCAGTTTGTTGTTTGTTAATTTCTTTTCATAGTATAATATCTCAATTACCGCTTTTACACGGTATTTGTTAATTTGGGTTTCACTTTGGTATAACTAATTTCTCCACTTGTATTTTTCCTTGGCCTGTATACAAAATTTTAAGACAAAATGATGTAATTTAGCATTGTGGTAACATCTGCAACTTATAAGAGAAATAATTGGAAGGCAGCGTTGCTAATTACATTATTTTATCTTATGTGAAAGTGTAAAAAATCACGATCTGTGTTGCGTATTTTTGTATTTTGCATACTAGTCTTACGTATTGTTGTCCAATGCGTTAATATCTATATCAAATGACATATCTTATATTGTAACAAGTGCTATAGGCATTAATTAATATTGGATGTACTTGTTATAATTGTTATATTTCCTAATGAAGTTTTTATATAGCGAAGTAATAATAGTAAAGTAATAATTCAAATATAACGACACATATTAATATTTTTTTAAAAATTATATATTGGGGAGAATTAATTTTATTGCAAAAAGTCCAACAAAGTTAGGATATCCGTTTTTTACTGACACTAGTAGTATTACCAAAACCGCTGTAATGTTAATTCTTTCTTGAGTGTGTGTAAGTATCACAGATCCCTAAGGGCAAGGCGGAGACAATTGACGATAGTTGATAAATGTGCTTATTTCTTTGTGAAAGAAAAATTTACGAGAAATTATATACTCTTATCTGTCCAATGCAATGTCTGGAACAACCTAATGAGTTTGGGAGGCACAAACCCTTTCGTTTCGAATCGAATTTATTTACGTAATCTTTCTTTATCAATCTTGTCCTGCTTTGTTTGCCTCCCATAGTGTCTCTAATAACATACTGTCTCTTGGAGAGATACATTTTAATTACGATGAATTAAGTTGCGATGTATCATACAAAAAGGTTTTACCCTTTCGCCATCATCGAAATACAAGCATGCTTCTCTTCAATCTGTAGCGAGACTCATATGAAAAAGAGAGAAATTGTTTTGCGAATTGAGAGCACTATAGGGGGCTGACAAACATCTCGGACAATACTTTTCTCGCTGTATTAAGACAAATAATGTTACAGCAATAAAATGTAAATTAGCATACGGAGTATTTGTTTTTTTCTGAACGCTACTGGCAGAAAACGCAGCAATACTTTGCCCTTTGTGCGGGAACAATCTAATGCATCTCGCCAGGGATATGTGTACTCTCGTGATGGCTTAAAGCAAACCTGTTACTCAGAGCATTACTGCGTTTTTAACACTTATCCTCAATCCTCTGAATCTGATTAGGACTGTTCCAGACCTATTGGTGGCGGTACTAACAAATAGCTTATCCTAAAATATGTATATTGTATTACTTTCTCCATGTCGAAGAATCTAACATTATATCTTTCTCTGAATTTCATTATAGTAAAACTGTAAAAAGACCAATGCACATCATACTCAACAAAGTGCACTATGCAACAGACCTAATCAGACGATTTCCCGTTTTTTCTGATTCTTTCTCTTCTGTAGATAATGATATCACGCTTTATATCATAAAATCAGTCATATCAGTTATATCTGTAAATTTTATGAGGCGCAAATATTTTGATTTAAAAGTATTAAAAGCGAAATTTATAAATTGATAGTATAATACAGTACAAAAATTATATTTTATATATAATATTAGTAAAAATAGTTCAACAAATTAAAAAAACGAGTTAAGAGTATAATTTCTTATATTGGGAAGCAAATATTCGCAGTTTCTCTTCATTATAAGATTTAGATTACTCTGCATAGCGTAAGAGGGAGTTTCGCTAATTGAGAGGATCGATACTGTCTAACATAGACCATTATCGAATCATATCTCTCTGATGAGGTTTTACAAAAAAAATGAAAGAACATAGGTAAGTACGTTACGCTTCAGTGATAACAGAGGTTTACGTGATAGTTTAGTTCTAAATAAGATACACTTATCATTAATATGAAAAAAATGTCTTGCTTCTCTCTCGGATATTATTTGTATTAATGTAACGCGACGCTCTATTTTTCAGGGAAATCGACGAACGGTAGAGCGAGGGTGCCCTTGGCGCAGTGGAACTCTGGGGTTGAGCACGGTGGCAGCGTTGGTGGCGTGGACGACGAGGCGTCCTTGATCACGGAATCCAGCCCGGTTTCACCGCCGTTTGTCCGTGCGCCGGCGGAGGACCGTTCCAAGTACGAGAAGCTAGCGTTCAATGCCGATGAGGTATCGAGTGATAGCGACAAGGATGCCAAGGAGGTGAAGGAGCGGGCGAAGAAGGCAAAGAGAAGGCGCGTGAAGAACGTGCTGAGCCGTAGAAGAAGAGTCGCCGCCCAGCTGCACGACAACGCGGAGAACGCGACGAATGTGGATTACGAGTCGGACGATTCGATCGGCTCGGCCAGCGATCTACGCGCGATGAACGACGAGGAAGGTAATGACGGCGAGGTGAACGACGACGAGGACGACGAGGACGGCGACGTGTGCGGAAAGCACGACGAGACCATCTCCGAGAGCGTGCGCACGTGTGGCAGCTCCGCGTATCACGCGGAGTGCGAGTCTGTTGCGACACACGAAGATGATTACAGGATGAAGAGGCCGAGGAAGCACCACTATCGGCAGCAGGAACAACAGCTGCCGACAATCGACGCGGATCCGATCGTTGGCCATCAGTACGGTGAGAAGCCGCTGTTGCTGGACGACGAGCTGGACCCCGAGTCGAAACCAGAGCAGTCGCACGGCGATCCTTTTGTGCGGCATCAATATGGCTCGAAGCCGCTGCTGTTTAATAATGGCGACAGTTCGTCCGACGACAACGACAAGTCCAAGTCACTTAACAATGGGATCTGGAAAGTGGAGGATGACGTGTTCGCCTTGGCACCTTTTCCGAGGTCCAGCAGCTCGCGGAAGAGCAGCGACAGTCGCGAGAGCGAGTCCAGGAACATCGATCTAGGCGGCAGTGCGAGGAACTCGCCTCACAACTCGAATCTGGTGACGCCGATCTCGAGCTCGCCTATACCGGCGGAGGTATTTGCGGACGTGGTGGAAAGTAAACCCGCACCTCCGTCCAAGTCCGCCGTTCTCTCTTGTAAATATTCCAAAAGTATCGCAATCGTGAATAGCAAGACTATTTACGAAGAGCCAGTGTCGTTCCATCAGCCGAGCGTTGTCCAAACGTCGTCGCCAGTCAAAAACAGCCCTCACGTCAGCGTTGCCGAGGAGGAGGAAGAGGAGGAGAACATTGAGAAGGACCTCTTCGGTTCCTCCCCGTTTAGCCCGAGCGGATTCACCAATCCCTTTAACAACGCTCAGTCCAATTTTTCGAACATCGACTCCGCGCCGACTCAGCCCCTATCAATCCTGAGTCCAGTCGGCCCTTCCTCTTACATTGATTACGCCAACTGCGTTTCACTGCAGTCCCACAATGTGGCATCGGACAATTATTACACTAGTCACTCGAGCACAATCGCGTCCACGTCGAAATATGGCATGGTGACGGTGAACTCCGATCCAACGATTAGTGCGGAACCGTCCAAGGATCTTTTCGGGTCGATTCCGTTCGAGGAATTCGCCTCGCTGAAGCTCAATGAGCAGCAGCAACGCCCGACGTCTCTGTCGCTGTCGCAGTCGCTGTCACAGTTGCAGTCACAGTCGCCGAACTACGTGGACAACGTCACGTTAACGACGGCATTGCCGATCAGCAGCGTCGTGCAGTCCCCAAAGAATACCATCGTTCATTTAACACCCACCCCGCCATCACAGCCGCAACCGTCCGCCTATATGATTCAAACGACCACGCATACCGCAAGGATCACCGTGCACGCAGTCAACAGCGTCTCTAAGATGGACATCACATCCAATATGATATCACCCATGTCGCCCGAGCCTCTGGTCGCTGCGGATGACGACACGCCGAAACACAACAAGAAAGACAAATCCAAATCGGACAAGTCCAAATACCACTTGATCAATGAAAATCACGGTGACGTCACCGATGTATTACCGACTTACAAGGCATCTCACAAGACCAAATCGGTAAGTCACAAGAAAACACCCAAGGGCAAGAAGAGCACGGCCGCGACCGCTGGTTTCAGCAACATGAGCTTCGAGGATTTCCCCAGCGATGAGAATGAAGAGAGGCAAGCCGGTCGAATGAAGGTAGCGCCTTTCGAGGTGATCCGCGAAGCGTCGGAGAAGCGATTTGGATCGTTGAAAAGGCGGAGCAATCCGTTCACCTGAAATGAGATGGTTTTTGTTAGGAGCTAGTTAATACAAAGCCGTTTATTAGCAACACAGGATCAGCGATATGATATAGTTGATTAATTCGTTGTGTATATTGTAGAGATAAACATCGGTAAACACACCGTTCTATACACACAAAATTATTTGATTGGTCAGAGTTTTATTACGTGTATTGTGAATGCACACACATTAACAGCGTTAACAAGATATTAATCTTAATAGATAGTAAAAATGATATGATAAAATTTCCAACTGGGAGTTGATACACAGGTTGTACATATGTAGAAAACGTTTGCGTTTAAGACAATTTGTTTTTCGGACGCGCAAATACGCAGAGTGAAATTCCGAGTGAATAAAGTTGCGTTTGTTTTATATGCTTGTTTTCGGAATGCGCGTTTGTGAAAAAATAATAATAAGTCAGAGAAATTAATTTATTTAATAGATCTCTCGTGGAAAATTGCAAAAAGTAATATTTAAAATTTTTATCTCTATGATTAAGCCGAATATCGAATGTTGCAGTATTAGAAATTGCTTCTTTAAATGCTTAAATTGCTCTCAAATTAATAAAATTCTACGATCGTCATCAACATCTTTTTAACATCCGTGCATTTTTTCACAAACGTCGACAATGTGATACGATAGCAGCAAATAGCTGCATATGTTTATATCAGAAGGCATACAGCATGAGCAGATATATTTATATGTACACATGCCTAACTGACAAACGTGTGATGGATCGTATAAAGCGTGATTTACACTAATGTCGGAAAGTATTAATTCATATACTACCATTTTTTAATTACTTTTTGTATTTTTAGAAGATTTACACAGACAAGACAGATAGCCATAAGAAATTGACAGAAAAAGACATTACCTATATTAAAGAAAACTGTTGATTTTTTAAATGTTGAAAAGAAAGAGTGAAAAAGGAAAGGAGAGAAAGATAAAGAGAGAAAGAGAAAGAGAGAGAAAGAGAGACACTTCCCAACTTATGTTTTAACATAAAATCAGGTTGTGGAACTTGGCAGCTCGATACCAAAAATGATAAAACTAGGTAGAGAAAGCTCGTGCATCTATTTTTGCAGCTAAGTCTTTTCACTACGTTTGTACTTTACAAAATTTGTAGATTTCTACTAGTTCAATCTACTAGTTCATACAAAGCAATTTTTCTAAGAAAGTTAATCTGTGTACTATATACATATATATATCTGTAAACGTAATTCATTGCAAAATTGGTAAAAAAGAGAAAATTTTTATTATATATATTTATGGTCTCTTGAAGAAGAGATTATAACAAAGTATTCCTTACGAAGATTAACATAATGAATAATTTACAGAAATTAGTGTTACAAAGGCGCAGATAATAGCATTGTGAAGCGATTCATAACATTTGTAAAGGAGCGAATAGGCTCGCCTATAGAATTGGCCTTATCGTGTAAGACTGACTTATTGTTTAACAGTCTCGATTTACATTTACATTGTGTAAGATAGCTATGTTTTGACAATGTTACGGTTCATAGACACAAATTATTCGAAACGAATACTGATAACGCGATTATTGTGCCCCTTATGATGGAGACTGTTAAATAAAATGTATGAAAAGTAGATGTGATACTAGTACTTAGTATATAAGTACTAGTAAGAATACTTATCGACGTTAATTTTTCTATCTCACATTGAGAGAATATCTTGTATGTGTTAAATTATTCGATTTCAGCAATTGAATTTTAATACGTTTTATATAACTTTGGAAATTAATTTAACCAAATTTTTTATTGCTAATATACTGCGCCTTTTTAATCGATTCTATGAAAAGAATCTAGTTCAGTGTAAAAAGAGAGATGTGACAATATATACATATGTGCGTGTGCGTGCGTGTGCGTGCGTGCGTAATGTGTGTGTGTGTGTGTGTGTGTAGATATAATTTAAGGATGTTTTACACATATTTTCAAAGTAATAAAATTATGAAGACATTACAGATTATTTTAAATCACGTTTAAAAATAATACGACAAATTTGGTGACAATTTATCTGGATCATAAGTTATTTTAATAAATAGTAGTATTTCTTTTAATCTGTCTTTTAATAAAAATATATGGAAATGTATTGTCAAATAAATGATAAAAATCTTAACTTTTTAATATAAGTACATTATATATTTAAGATTATTTACGTAGAGTTACATTGTGATGCATGAACTAGTTGTCCAGTAAATAAACAAAATATTTATTTGTTCTATATATTTGTAACTGAAGTGAATCGATAAATTATTTTGAATATTTAAAGTACTTATAAAAGAAATATAAATTTTTTAATCATTTAAAAAATTTTAATTTTTAACAATAAAAATAATAATAAATAAAATAAATAAACTACAAAAATGTGTTATTAAACAAAAATATTATCTTATTCACAACTTTCATATGTATATAGTTTATTTGAAGTGTAAATATTCCAAATTTAATTTTCTTTACAGGGATTATATGTCTAATACATCCTTAAAAAAATGTTTGTAATCTATGTGTGTGTGTGCAGTATAAATGGGACATTTTGTCCCAAGTGGAGAGAATTAACATTAAGGGGATGCTGGAGTAACCAAATTATCACATTACAATCGTATAAAAATCTTCGAATTGACTGAATAGAATAAAAAATCCTCTTATAGGATTGAAGTAGACGCAAAATTAGGAGGTGGTGCAGTGAACCTTGTACTAAAATCGAAAAAAAGTTAAAAAATTTTTTAACATTCTTTTGATTTTAGTATAAAATCCATTGCACCATCTAATTTTGCGTCTACTTTAATCCTGTAAAAGGATATTTTATTCCGTTCAGTCAATTCGAAGATTTTTATACGATTGTAATGTGATAATTTGGTTACTCCAGCATCCCTTTGAGAGAGGTAAAAAAATTTATATAAAATTTCGTAAAATGTATGTTTTTTTAGAGGAAAGAAAGTGAAAAACGAATTTTGAATAGGAGATGTTACAAGAACTAGTCAAAGTAGATATGAATTTTTTATTTAAACGGAAACCCCTATTTTTTAAAGTGCGAACCATTTAACGCTGCAAATGCTTCGTCAGCTAATCAGGAAGAAAGAATTTTTTGAATTGATCAATCAAAGAATATTTCAAAGCATTTGCAGCCTGAAATAGATTGCACTCTAGTTTTCAACTTAAAACTATAATTGATTATAATCAATGTTTTGAAAACGTCTTGACGTCAGTTAAAATATACAACAAAAATATACAACAAAAAATAGGAGTTTTCATTTAAAGAATTTATGTTGATCTTGACCTTAGTATAGCTCTTAAAATCCGTTATTTTCTTCTTCCTCCCAAGAAAATTTATAACTTTTACATACAACTTTTTTATCTCTCTTAGTTCTCTAGATATCTGCCTATAGCGATTAAAATGCCCCGCCTCATATATATGTATATAACAAAATGTAACATAATTTGTAGATATTATAGCTTGTATGATTTAGGTGCCTTCCTTTATCGAGTAGCGTTCAAGCTTGCAAGTCTCTGCTGTTGTGTAGAATAAAAGCTGATAGTATTATAAGATAAACAGAGTCAATTGTATTTGTATATGTAAGGGATAATGTATCTAAGAAATTGTTTTCTGTTTAGTTCCTATACATAACGGTGAGATGTATGTATATTTATAGGGGAAGTTAAAACATATTTTTAATGTCGTCATTGGAAAAATAAGAGTTATTTATGTAAACATAGAAAATTAAACATTAAATTTCAGCGAACCGACATGATGAAAATTCAACGAGAAGTAATAATTTCAATGTATTTATTGAACATACGGAAGAACCGTTGTTATTCCAAGCCTTAAAATAATATACTTCATCATTCTGTGCACCATGTATAAAATAGAACTAACTGGAGGTACTAGGAAATACTGAGCATTTTTAATTTAACACCCTAAGAAGAATATAATTCGATTGTATAAATTCTTATGATTTACTTCTACGCGTATATAGTATATAGATACGATACATTCCTTCTTTAAATTTTCACATATTGTTTTATTTATTGTATGGTTTATAGGTTTTTTCTTCTTCGTATTCTTTTTCATGTATGTCACGCAGGAAAAAAATAAATGTCCTAAATATGTGTGTCGGGAAGTTTTACGGATATATTTTATTAGTTATATTTAAATTGTGTCACTGCCTGCACTAACAGGTTATAGAGTATTTTTTACCAATTTTATCATGAATAATATAATTATCATATTTCAACAAGATAATAAAGAAATAACGCGCTCTCGTTTATACTAAGTTTAACACAGTGTGGATTTTTAAACTTCATGGGACGATCAAAAATATAGTTCCAATGTGTGCGCACATGTGTATGTGTAATATAGTAATAAAAATCGTGTAAAAATGTATAAAGAGAATGGGATTATATAGAATATGAAAGAGGAACGCGATTATTTTCCACGGCAGAGCAGATGAATCTTTAATTTTTTGATATTAGGCACAAATACGAAGAAAATAGTTATTGAAAACACTATATCTCTGTATAAAATACATAAATAAAATGTATACTATTAATACGAGTATCAATTATATACGCGAATATATAACCTATGTTCTGTTATATTTCTTCAGAGGAAATCCTCATTTATTATATCATATTTTACCAAAATACTGTCAAAGAATTTGCCACTAATTAATTTTATAAAGGATGTCATTCAACAGCAACAAAATTTTTCTCCTAACTTGCGCTGCCTTTTCCTCGCCATGATGAAGTTTATAGAGCACGCGACCATCCAAGCGACGAAATTGAACCAGCTCGTATATATTGCGAGATGAAGCGCGATCCCGGTGTTCATCTCGGTGCGACTCCAGTTATTCTTATCTGGCTCAACATAATCCATGAAATCGAAAATTGCACCGCACGACAACCTGTTATGAATCGCCTGTACATAAAAATATAATAAATTAAAATAGAGTCATAATCTTTAAATTCATTTTACTTTTGGAATATATCAGTCGTTGAAATTATTTAACCCTCCGGAACTGACAGTAAAAGTCGAATGATCCCACTCAACTTTTTGACCTATCTATTAATATCATTATTATAAACCTTTTTGTCAAAAAGTCGATCAATTCAATTTTCTTTACACATCTATAAAAATTATTTTTATTAAAATATATTTAATATTCATTCGTTTTTTTTTATAGTATACAAATTGTGTCATTTTAGTCCTTTGAAATTAATTGATGCCCTTCAATTAACATTAATTAAATGGATTCTATAGACTATAGACACAGCATGAGTAACTATGTTACAGATTTTGACATCAGCTCCAGAGGATTAAGTTGGAAAAAAAACCGTTCATCTTACTAAAATTTCGCGGCCTCTCGAACCCAAGAGTTGAATGAGATTTCGTCTATACTGTTCGCAAGTTTTATAGTAGCCATCGGTTATCACGACCGCGTGGGCGAGAGACAGGCAGCAGACCAACGCTGCGAGGAAACCGATAGGCATCCACCTCTTAAAAGTAACTCTCTTCTTTATATGGACCACAACATACCCATTATGATTTCTTCTACAAGAAAAATTTAATTCGAAAAACATATGCATAATTATATAAATAAAAATAAGAAATGAGAAGAATAAGCACCTGTCGTCATTGTACATTTGTCCCCCATTAATTTGTTTAGGTTCGTTTAAGTTTTTATGTATGCAACATCTGTATCCATGATAGGCGCCAAGACACAAGCTGATTATTATGATGGGTGTGAGAGCGTACGCGGCGAAATGGCATAGTTTTTCGTCGCCGCCGAGAAATGTGCGAAATGTATTGATACCGTACAATATACAGCCGCAATCAACGTCGATGCAACCGTCTAACGTTACTACCCAATTCTGCCATGTAGTCACCAGAGATATAACAGACGTGACGGAGAATATCATGGATCCGATATACAACACCGCCAGCCATATTTCCGCTTGCTTTGAATTCATAATTGCTTCTTATAATGCCTCCTCCGAACTATCCAAAGTACCAGTTAGGAAAGAACTCTTTGTACGCATCCACTTGCTTGTCGTTAAAAAATGTTCATCAGCAGAAGGTATAATATGGCTAAACATCCATCTTATTCTCCATGGAAAGAGATTCTTTCTTCATTCATATTTTAATAATTACAGCTTGATCGTGTATGACGCGTGGCATGAGTTTATCTGGAAGATAGAGAAAATAAATTTTATGAGCCTGATCTCTTCGTCCTGTTTTTTATTTACAGATTTATAGATCTATCACAGAGTTAAAAATGTCATTTTTCTTACATCATCTTAATCCTAAATTAGAACCTACTCAGAGAAAACAACATAATGGTAATAATTATATATATATATATATATACAAGTTTTACATAAGAATTAATACATATAGTTGAATAAGTTATTTTTATAGTTATTGCATCTATAAAATAGTTCAACTATATAAATGTTAAACTTTATAATTTTATGTTTTTCTCTCTGTGTGAATTTTTATTTCAAAACACATGCATACATATTCTTTGCAAGTTTTTTAAGATGCTTATTAATATCATTATTAAATTGACGATCAATCTAACTTAAGAAGTTAAAGTTAATATATATGTATTATATATTGAGCTTCTGTTTGCGATTGCGTTTCAAATTCGACAAACTCGGCGCATAGTTTCTAAAAGTGAACAATGTATTTGTAAAAATTTGCACATGAATATTATTAAGCAGAAAAATCTGTTGCAATCAAAAATATATTATTATTTCTCTTAATTGATTTATACAAAAAAAATAAGCTAGATGACTAATTTTGTTGACTATATATATAATAATAGTAATTAATAATCATATGAAATAATGGAAGAGACGATCGATAAAAATATTATGATCGACAATTATATATCAAAGAAGTAAAAAATATTGTTGATTTTTTAATTAAAACTCTTCATATTATAGTAGTCTTTAATAAGTCTTTAATAAGTCACGTGTTTTAATTCTAAAGGAAAATTTGACAAATGCTAATTTTAATTATTGCATTCATGTTCAACTTTATTTAATCTCTGTATAATTGATTTTGAGTGACCTTTTGTCATTGACTTTTTATTTGTTATTCCGAAACTTTTTTTCAAGGTCTCGGAATATTTTTTTCAAGATATTATTATCAAGATTTAGATTCAATAGCGCGTATAGACAGGAAACGTAAGGCGTGAAGATTCGCGTAGGATTGTAAAATACGCGAAACAGGTTGAGAACGGTACAAATATTTTAGAGAAGCTGTTTCTCCATATTCGACAGATCTATTTTCAGCGGATTAAATCTCTCAATTTCATCTGTCTTCTATCATGCGCACACCCAGTTTCGCGCATTCGGGCGAGATCAGTTTTCCATCATTGATGCGGTGTTTTCATTATAAATTTTAGAATATCTAATATGATTAAATAACGTAAAATGCGATATACTGTTATGTCTCGTATATTAAGAATATATCAGGTACATACTCAAGCAGCACAGAATATTTATGATAAATATTTATTATTATTTATTTTTTGAAATGTTATATAAATATTTTATATAATTTATTCAAAATATCATTAAACTATACACTAAATATTTTATGTAATTTTTATGATAAATAATTATTTTTAGTAAGTATTTTTTATAAATAATTATTTCTAGTATTTTTTTGGATTATAATTTACCACAACTTTTACAATAAATATTTTATAATATTTATAATAAATATTTGTGATTTGTTCAATTTTAAAGACCACAGAATTTATTTACAAAATATTCAAAATAAATCTTATAAATATTTACAAATATTTTATAAATATTGTGTGCTGTCTGGATATATTAATTTTGCAAAAAGTGACTAGAATTGGAAATATATACTTTATGTGTAAAAATGCATGAATGTTATATACATATGAAATAGTTGATCAATAAGGACAATATTTATATTAAACAATATAATTTTGTAATTAAAAAAAAATAAAAGTTTTCTCATTTTACTTTAATTATTTTTAGAAAACATGTCTATTTCTTATTGATAAATAATTTTTATCTAGATTCTAAATCGTTAAAAAATTTGTTGTATTATTTTCAAAAATACAATACAGAAAAACTATAATTTTTTCATAATTTTTCTATTTTGTTAAAAATACGTGTATAATATATATATATATAGTATGTATATTACATACATATATATATGTATAAATATATATACATCATTAAATTCCGCTCTATAATTTTGAGTGAAATTAATATTGTTATCAAACAATATTAATTTAATGCCAAATCAATATTGTGTCTATTAATAATATTTTTCATTTTCCCACAGTGCAGAAAAATGAATCCTTATCTAATAATACTTTCTGTATTTTTGTATAATTCCTAATTATATATATCTTTACTATCAAGCAATTAATGCTTATAATAATAGACTGAATAATTCAACACTGCCTATATTTATTATTGTAATAGATGTTAGATACAAATCTAGACAAAAACAAAGAATCAATTAAACATAGCTAAAAGCGAGAGTTAAATTTCTTTTTGCATGTTTTACTCCGCGAAGGAATATTAGAAGAAAACTAAAACGCGTTGCACAAATTTAATCTACTAAAAACTTAAAAGATTAAAATAAAACACATGTTACTTATATATAGCAAAAGCATTCGTTGCCCTAGTTTTCAACACAAGCTGTTATAATAAGCGGCTGACAAAGCTTGAAAAATACGCCGTCAAGTCATTAATCAAACTTGCAACGTAAATAAAGTGGCGGGATTGAACGTGTAAACGATAGAACACTCACGACAATTCGAATATGTACATATGCGCGAGAATCGCAGATAACAGACTGACTGAAAGGTTGACTACTTGATGAGCTCCGATCGGATAATAAAACTCTTCACTCTCTATCTAGCTGGAGCTAAATGCAGAGGTGTTAATTAAGGTTAATTAGCATCACCTGTTTTTTAATGACAAATGCAGTTAAACGTTGATCACATTTCGACGTTGCAGGATTGCGATGCAGACGCAATAATGTATACGATTTGAGAAAAATTTTGTGGTAATCTTGAAAATTTAACAAAAGAGGAAAGAAAGTAATAAAGATTTTTTATTTATTTCTTTTTTCTCAAGATTCAAAAGAGAGTAAGAATTATTTCGATTCATGCTTTTATAAAATTACAAAAGTAATACGACATTTATATTTAAATTTGTGAAAAAAAGAGAAAACTATTTAATTTCTTCCTTTCCCAAATCGAAATCAAATTTTTGAAGAACAGATGACTACAAACGGCTGTAGAACCATATAAAAGAAATTTTGTTAGAATGCTTCGACCATCGATATTTTTTAATTCTGAAACTTAACTGTTAATTAATATTAACTTTGCTTTTTTATGGAAAGTTAATATTTATTATTCGATGATATTGCTTGTGACGAGGACAATGCGGCGCAAACGGTATGCAATATGCAATATGTATGCGATTTGAAAAGAACTTGGTGAGATCAAGTCTTGGAAATTTAATAACAAAAGAGGAAGATATAATAAAAGATAATAAAGATAAAAAAGTAATCAAGATTTTTAATTTTCCGTTTTCTTTCTTTTTTCGCAATTCAAAGCGAGAAAAGTTATTTCGATTCATGCTCTAATAAAATTACAAAAGTAATACATTTATACTTAAATTTCTGAGGAAAAAGAAACGTTTAGAGAGAAATATTTAATTTCTTTTTCCTAAATTAAAATCGAATTTTCAAGGAATAAATAGCTACAAATAACCGTAGAGCTATAGGAAATTTTGTTAGAGTTAGAAAGTTTCGGTGATTGATGATTTTTAACTCTAAAACTTAACTGCTTTCCTTAAATCTCATGCAGAATTACGTCAATCGGCGTCGGAGAATCCAAAGTAACTACTTTTGCTAGACTTCTTGCGCTTCGTGCAATAACATATGTTGTATACGCAAGAATTTACGCGCGTACGTGTGTGTTCTTGTTTAAATAAGGCGCACATTTTTATAAATATTCTCTCATCATCTCACAGCTTACGTTCGACAACGGTCGTGATTCTTATGGATCAAATATTGACTTGGTGCGCGCTGAGTTCAGCCTTCTATTGCTTCATCCACGCGACGAGCACCATCTATATTTCTCCACTTCTTCACGGCTAATTAATTCGTTAATTAAGTAACCGATTATTGCCGACTTGCAAAATAGTGTACGCTTCGTTCTACAAATAGAAAAACTTTTATTTCTTTTACAAAACACAATACAAAACAGTACAAATTCGATTTTTCATCTTTCTTATAGTTGGAAATTTCTCAGCTCGGTTAATTTTCAAATATTTCTCTCATCTTTAAAATACGATTATTATGTATAAAATGAATCGCGATTCAAGTACATCATAATTATCTAGAAAGTTCCAATATTTGTACGTTGCCGTCTGCATTTAAATAGACAAACACCGTTTGTAATCGCTTTAATTTTCTTACTTGTAAGATATAAGATGCGTTCGAGGAGACGCTACTGGCGCTATTTGTGTCATTCTATCTTCATCGTTTATTAGATGTAAAACAAGGATAGAATGACACTAATAGTGTTAATAGCGTCTGCCCAAACGCACTTATAGATTGATCATATGTAAATCACTTTAATAAAAATATCCACAAAATTTTCATTATTCTTCCTAATTATCAATGTATGATGCAACACGATGCTTTATGCCTCGTACAATGGCTTCATTATATGTAAAAATCACATACCGTTATGACAGCCACATAAATAATTTTCTCTAATTTCGTCCTGTTTAAAATTATTTGTACGCCTATTCGTTTTTTTAAGCTTTGATGAATTATAGATACTCCGATTTGTTCGATACATACGCACGTATACACGATCGAATATACTCTAACATATTCCCGTTCCCGTAATATGCGCAAGACCTGATAGTGAGATAAGCCTTGATAAGATTAACGCCTTTCTGGCAATGCCTATTCAACAAATAAAATCGCCGTCGATCTCGCAAAAACGTATGTGTATTCGGGATTATAATTTTATATTTGCAAATGAGACTTATTATTATTTGGCTTATTAAAATATATTCACCCGCAAAAAATATGGGTCATTGTATCGATGGCTTATATTTTTTGCGGGTGAGTATATATACAATATTAAATCGTAAATATACGCACATATTATATCAGTCTGTTTATTTGAAAATACTGGTTGGTTTCAATAAATTTATTTCTTCTAACATTCCTTCAATAATTTATTTGCGTCATACGTAAGTTTTTCTATGTACAAGGTAACATAAAGATATGAAAACGCATCGGAGATCTCTTTTATAGTATGGATGTTATATCAATCTGCAAAAAGAAAGAACAAGAAATTACATTAGAATATTTATTAAATTTGACACTTCCGCAAAAGACTTTTTCTATTGTTATACATTATTTAATAATTCTTTACATACATTATATATTAATTGCTAATTTATGCCTGATTTATAGCGCGATAAGAATAATTACAAAAATTGGGACAATTCATTATTCTGGAAAATAACACAGGTGGACATCAAATGTGTAACATGGATGAGGTATATCATCTTACGTAAATCTTTCATTTCTGAATTTTTGTATCACATCAGATTTACCTGTAATGTTGTTTAAAAAATGGCTAAAAATGCGTTTTTTTAAATAATATTTTGATCTCAATTTCTGAAAAACCTGACGTGATACAAAAATTTCGCTGCGGGATTCAAATTCATGAAATACTACATTCATGTCGCATATTTAATGTGTTCTATCTCTATAATTTATATACAAAAATGTCGTATTAGTCAAATGGACAAACAGAATAAAGAGATTATTTCTCTAAATTTGTAATAAATAAAATCTTCGAATTACTTCACTGCATTAGTATTAATCCATAACATATTATTTTTATACAATAACAATATTTTTTCTACAATGTAAAAAATTCATATGGTAACTGTCATAAATTTTGACAAAAAAACATCACATTATTCAATTATAACATTTAACATATAAAACAAATGGTATTCTTATTATATATTTTACATCTTATAAATCTCTCTCTCTTATTTATAATGTATGTAAAATTTATATAAATTATATAAATTAAAATTATATAAATTAAATAAAATCTGTTTATTACATACACACACACACACACACATATATATATGTATATATATGTGTGTGTATATATTATGTATTTATGTATATATGGCCAATCAAAATAGACATTATGTGGTCCGCAAGATTTTAAATGGCTCTCAGTTTAAAAAAATTGTGCATCGCTGCTTTAAATCATAACATTTTAATTGTAAGTAATATATACATATATATGCATATATTTTTTTATGTGCATCCTTATTGCAGTATCTTTTTTAGATATATAAATGTTATAATGTGAAAACTTTAACCTTTTCAATATTATAACACTGCTATCGGTATTGTTGTAGCAATAGCAGTAATGAAATATACGGTAAAAATATTAAATTATGACTGCAATTTAGCTAATCTTTTGCTGAAATATGTACACACTCTTACGCCGCATGTTTCCATCTATTCACACGATGTAACGACATGCCTCCATTATTCCAGGCACAGTACATCACTGCAACCCCTGCTGCAATAGCGCCTGCAATGCCAGCTTTTCTGATCCCGGCTAAAATTAAAAAATACACAACTTTATTATGAGTAATATAACTTCTAATATATGTGTTATTCATTTACTACAACAACTTGTGATATAGGGTGAATGCACCGTCTGTGGCCACCTTAAGCATTTCTCTAACTTTAAGAAATTTTTTTTTAAATACAAAAAAGAGATACTATTTACTTAAATATATTATCTATGTATCTTTTATTTGCTACAATAACTAAAGAAAGTTTTCCAAAAAATAAGTTTAGATATTTTGAATCATTAACTTTAATTATATAAAGGACAATAAATAAATGATTGTAGAAGAATAAAATACATACTTTTAAAGTAGATTTTTTTTTATATGTTTCTATTCCTTTTTTGAAAGCAATTAAATGACAATTTTTGAATTACGTCGTTGTAGCAAATAAACAATATGTAAATGATCAGGCTCCATACCAGGCGATCTGAATACCGCAGCACTCGTAGCAGCTGCGGCTAAAGTCGTCGGTTCCTCTGAGCCAAGTTAGACCTATTCCAGCACAGGTGTACATTATCATAATCACACCAAGCGAATTTGCCATACTGGCGCCACCTTTCATGACATGATTAATCAATCTGGAAAGAAGATACATATATGTACAATTTTTTAGGTATCAAAAGGAATACAAAAAATAATAACGCACTGTGTTCTTCTGAGTTTGCCAGTCTCGCCGGCAATAGACGTTGCCTTTACGCCTCTGTATAAACCTGACGCGCCACCAATCCCTGCGCCTGCTATGCATGCAGCTCCAATTTGACTGAAAGCTAACTCGAAACGGCCTCTTTGTTTCATAGCACCATCGGGAAATATGAATTCCGGCTGACTAACAGGTAGGTATGATGGGTCAAAATTTAAATACGGACTAAGTGAAGCTAATCCTTGTTGTGACGTAACTGAAAAATAAAATTAAAGTTTCTTAACAAGCAATATAAGGTATCAAGAGTGACTTATTTATTGTTTATAACTCGTTTATAAAATTCATTAACTCTATTTATTATAAACTCTTATGTATCTTTTATGTAACAAGACACATTATTTTTATAACACAAATAAACAAAGGAAATTTTATGTCATTTATATATATATGTATATAATATATATATATATACATATATACACACACACCATGTAAATTATTTTTAATCTCAGTTTAACTTTTCATCTTTTTCCTGATTGTAAAAATAAGTAAAAGATGAAGAATAAGTTCAAACGAGATTGAAGTTATTTGCATTAGTAAAAAAGGATGTTATTGAATAAAATGGACATTATTCAGATCTTGGTGTTTTGTTAATTTTACAATTTCTAGTTCAAACTGCATCTCGATTTGTTTGTCTTGTAACAGTCCAAAATTGAAGCTGGAGTTCGCGCGATGATTATTTTCACCAGTAAAAAAATAATTCTCTATTTTTTATCAACTTGTATAAACGCAACGTATATTCTCTTTCGACAGTCTTATAATTATAAATGTCATTGATATTTAAAAAAAGAAATTATGACTATATATTCATAACCTCAATGAAGAGGTTAGAAACGCACCACGTTACAGATCTAAATAATTAAATAAGCAACTAAACATTCATGATGAGATAATTATAGATTACATAATTACATGATAGCCGATATTCTGCTCGTCAATGTTCAAGGAAATTTTTTGTTAATTACCAAAAGAAAATTAAAACGATCGCGAGAAAAAAAGTTTAGAGCAGCTCAATAAATATCGATATTGCACGAGATCTTTTTGCTTACCTGGTATATTGGTGTTACTGTATTTTCCATTGTCGCCGTCAGCCTTTCCCGGATTTGTGCGAAAGTCTATCATTTTATTAGGACAATTTGAAAGCTATGCCTCTCCGTCGTAACACGAGACTCGAACGAAGAACGTACAGAGACCAACACGACGCATCGAACGAGCCGCTAAGGCAGTGTTGTTAGACAGGCTCCCGTTTTCGCGCATGCGCATTAAATGTGGTCTCATTGGCGTACTTAACTCGAGCAAAATAGGGCGCTCTATAGCCCCGATATTGTTTTTGAAAGCTATTCATAAATTTCTAGAAAATTAATTAATAAATAAAATAAAGGTGTTAATATTATACAATATATGCAAATATAAATAACACTTATATAATTTAATACAATTTGAAGTATTGATTAATATAATAAATCATCTAACCATGAATAGGTGTTTTAAGAATTTCATCAATTGCAGTCGAATTCGAGGAGAATAATCGACTATGACTCGTCCATTTCTTACGGCTTAAGGCTTAAAACACCTATTGCAAAAATTTTTCTTAAGATTTCAATTTCGAAATTTTTTGTCGTTCTCGGCATAAATTCCTCACAACAATTAAGTTAAAAATATTATTCGCCATCATGCAAAATTTTCCTGTATCAAAAACTCTAAAACCTCAGGTAGTTTGACTGTTGTTCTAAAAAAATGTAAATGTATTACTAACGCTATAGCTTAATAATTGAGTAACTAGTCGAACTCTTATTTTCTCAATTTATATGATGTTTATTTTAGTTTTACCATACAAATCATATTGATATTGATGCTGAACTATAATTTTTTCCATTTAATTGTATTTCCATCACCATCTGTTAATATTTTTTTATTTCCAAATGTATTCCGTACCAATTTGATGGCATGACATGCGTCAAATGTAAAAAAAATAGGTTTTTTTGTTACAAGATGTTGGATAAAACTTTGGATCAAAATTTGTAGTATAAAATTTCACTCCTAAATTCATGGTCTTATATTCTTTTTCTGAAATAGAAGAATTATTAAACATGTATGTGGAAATTTTTATTTGATCTACAACTTCAATGTACATTATTATCAAATATAAATTATAAAATATAAATACTATACTATATACAAATACTACTATCAATTATAATTTAGTTTTTATTTTTTCATTAATCTATTATTTTTTTACTTTGTGTTGTTGCAAAATGATAAATATTATTTACATTATTATTTTGCATTAAACTTCACGATTTTGATATTATCTTAGCAACTGAAATACTTACACGCATCAATTTTTTTTCTGTTACTAACTTTGCATTCTCGCTCTGCATTTGTTTTATGCGAGATTTTAATTTAGAATTACTTAAACTTAATCGCCGATTTTGCCGTTTTAAAGACGAAATTTTTTTATTTTTTGCAATCAATTGTCTTTTTAAATACTGTAACGGCAAATTAGATTCTATAGATTCATAAGTAGCTGATCTTTCCGAAGGCCCATTCTCCAAACAAATTTGTTTGTTTGGAATTCTATCTTCAATGACTTTGTCAGATCTAAACGTATAAAAATGAATCAACAGGAATTATAAAGCTTTAAAATATATATACTGTATTCTCGTAATCAGTGATAAAATAATAAAACAATAACCTTTTTATGGCAATGTTCTTAATAATACATTCAGACGCATTAGTTAAAGATTCAGTTCTTTCTTGAGATACAACTGCTGCATATAAAAATATAACGAAGTATAATCAGAATATAAAATCTCTTTATATTGTTTCATTCAATGAATTATTACCTGGTGTCGAGAGATGTAATGATGGAAAACTGTCCTCTTTTAATAATGTTCTTCCATCAACACCATAATGAAAGCAGTCTTCTGTAAAATGTAACGAACAAATTGTAGTTCGAACTCCCAAAACTACATCATTAATTCCTAGGATATGCTCCCATTTTTTTCTCTGATTTTCATCAGAAGGAAATCTGTAATATTTATTTCATTATTTATTTTTTATTTTCATTAAAAATAATTATAAATGACTATTTAAGCTTTTCACAAATCTAACCTATTATGTACCTATGAAATGATCTTTTAGGTTCTTTATCTCCTCGCCACTTGCACACCCAACACGTGTACACCATTATATACGTTTCTTTTTAATAATAGCGCATTTAATGTACTATTGTTATTTGGATCAATTAAAAATGCACAGATATTACATTAAAACAGATATTGCAATAAAAGGGCGAACGATGATCATGACACGTTCCTAACTAATGGCTCCTGCACACAGAACGCGGCAACTCTTAGGGTGAAATCACACGGTGCGGAAAAAGCGCGACGGAAGTTGTCACACTAAGGGCGCGTTTACACCTTGACGGAAAAGCAGAAAGCGGAAAAGCAGTGGCCAATCACAACTCGCGCTGGTAGTAAGTAGTACAAAAAGTCGAAATTGGCTGCG
>NW_017257506.1:260111-264376 GCF_001594055.1 Mycetomoellerius zeteki
ATCATACTTTTAGATCTAGAAGAATGGTCCTATCTCAGCAGACAATCATAAAACGGTTGCAAAACTGTTGAGTCTGCTGAACGCAGCCATTGTCGACTACCATCGCGAGTTCTGATTGGCCACTGCTTTCCGCTTTCTGCTTTTCCGTCAAGGTGTGAACACGCCCTAAGGCTGCGTCCCTATGGAGAAAAACACAGCGGAATCGAATCAGAACAGAATATTGATAGAAAAGAGATATCCTCATCCTATCTCTTTTCTGTTAATATCTCGTTCTGATTCCGTTCCGCTGTTTCTTTCTCATGGGGACGCAGCCTAAGGTAAATTCAGCAATTTGATGCGCTCTGCGACCTGGCGATTCGAGCGTACATCTCCACGATAGGAATCCGCCTTAAAGTTTCCCCGCCATGTGCGTTTGGAGTGGATGAGAGACGCTGAGTCCCAAAAGAACTGAGCCTCCCTTCTCTTGTTTTCCGGCCTTTTAACCGAGCGGGTTAACCCTCGACGATAGCTCGTTCTGTACAGTGCTGTGTTTTGTGGATATCACGTGTTTAATTAAGTAGTTAGTTTCGATTCAACAGTTCTGATGAACCACTCGCTCGTGGCGGACGCATCTCGACTCGGGTGCGCTATAGCTATTGTATATTTTTGAAAGTGGTGCTGACTTTGACCGAGCATTGAAATACACATAATCGTCCCGCGGTCTTGGACGATCCGTTCGGTCATCCTGACGCGCGTCCTTGCGGTATGACGACGCCGTAGACGCTGGCGCCCGGTGTTCGAGCAGGCTTAGCCATTTTCGCGGATGTTGCATCATTTTTAATATACGGAAAACAATCATAAACGTGATCTGGCCGTATCCACCTCCTATTTGTTTGGAGGCGGGAGCCATAATTAACTAAGAAGAAGAAGAAGTTTCGACTCAATCTTGTTAGAGTAGCGCGATATTCAGGATTTCAGGAGTGAGTCAAAGGTTTGTCAAACACAGTAGAGCATTTATTTAGTGTAAATCGTACAAAACAATCACTTTGTGAATACGCTGCAAAAGGCGCGTGTGTAAGCGAGAGACGCCATGTAAGAGAAGCGAAAAGGAACATGAGTAACATAAGTTGTAGAACATAGAATAATACAGAAAGAATGTTACGGCGCTGATGGCGCCATGAACAGTACTATAAACTATTGAGAGATCAGGGCGCTAATTGATATGCTCTAACAAATCTTCCAAAATCCGATTGGTATATAACCATCCTAATTCTGCGATACATGCGCACACTAGAATCTCGCAAAGCTGTAGTTTCTAATATTTATATAACTTGAATATTTTTCATAGTTTAGAATAATTCTATTGTCACGTGTTTGATTGATTCTCTGAGTATTTGCGGTCTCCATAATTCATGGTCCATAATTTATGGTTTAGAATAATTCCATTGCCACATGCTTGATTAATACTTTTCTTTTAAACTTTGCATAAATTTAATAGATTCACCCTGTTCGTGTGAGGAAGCGACTCAAGTAATTAGAACGCACTAATTCAAAAATCTTTATAATATAATTAATTCTATACACGCATATGTACTAAGCGTATATAAATTAATAGATTACTTGATTTCGAAACGTTCTTAAATCTATATACATATGTGCATGTAAAAGGACTTGATTTCGGTGATTTAAACAATTAAACATTTGTGTTAGTTAATTATGGCTCCCGCCTCCAAACAAATAGGAGGTCGAGAAATTGTGTTTCTGCGCCACGTCGTATCTTTGTTACTCCTACGCTCACTTTCCTGAGGATCCGTTAGTGCAAATGTTACGATGAATCAGGAAATATTTCGCAAGATGGCCGAGGCTCGTCGAGGGTTGCTATTCGTCACGTGGTCCATCAAAGATGCTGAGTCACGCCATTCGCTACGTGGATTATCAAGGAATGGTGAGTCACGCTATTCATCACGTGGACCGTCAAGGTGAGTGGTGTTTATCTTGAAATTTCGACAGAACGCAGTTTTCTCTGCGCGCTCGATTATGTGCGTCTTCCTAGATGCCGTCATCTTTGAGTCGCACACCACGGAAAAAATTTGAGATTATGATAGTATCAATGGGTGCATTCAGTACTATAACCGCTCACTGAGCGCTTAGTGAGCGCTTGTATCTTATTGGCATATTCCGATAGAACTAAAAATATAGACCAAACAGATACAAGAGCTCACTGAGCGCTCAGCACCCAAGATAGGCAAATACAAGCGTCCGACCAGCCTACTGCTCAAGCGCTATCCTCCCCATGCGCGCCGTTCTGAGTGGCTCGCTTGCCAGGCCATCCCCGCACCTCGCGGCCGGCGCGTCATGCGATCGGTGGGGATGGTAGGCCGTCCTGCCGGCAGCAGTACATGAGCAGTAGGCTGGTCGGACGCTTGTATTCGCCTATCTTTAAACGTTAATATCTCGTTAAATATTGCGTCAACTGCAAAATGGTACAAAACTGTTTTGTTCCCCTTGATCCAATCTACGTCCCCATTGTGTTTCGATCCGTTTTTTTGAGACACCCTGTATACATATATAATACACATTATATATATACATATATAATACGTTGTATGTAATATATGTATATATATAAATACATATATAAACTTATATTACATACAATATAATCGAAGTAATAATTAAAATAATCCAATTTTAGAAAAAAGTTACTTAAGTGCTAAAGTAAAACTATCTATTTACGTTTAACATGTTCTGAGAAGCTGGTAAAACTGGACACACTTGAGTTCATTCCTGATATATCCTCCTCATCATCTCTTACATTCTCCAGTGATTTCAACGTTTGTTGAAATTGGAGTTACTGGAACTACGCACGTTTAAAATATACGCTGCGACCGCACTCACGAGCGTGGTGCCACTTCGTCGCGCGTTCGCGAGTATTGAATATATATTTTTAAAATTAATGTAAATAACGAATTATCACAGAACAAAAACGTAACATTTGCACAAACACGTCATTAGACGAGATCAATTTTTGTTCTAATTCGAAAAGTAGGGACAAGATTTGTATTTCAAATTGATATCTCTCGCGTATTGGGAGGGCTCGTAGACGATCTCCAATTTGAAGCAGGAATCCATCCACTGCATCCTTTCTTATAGATTCACTGTCAAGGGCTGAGCAAATTGCTGCTCTTATATCACTGCTGTTATCATCACTTTTCGATTCTAAAGGCAGTGAATGATTGAAAAACCTTTCATAACTTTCTTTATTATATTAGAGAGCACCAATAAATAATTAAAAAATTTACTTCTTGATGCTCGTCGTTGGTAACTTGGCGAGGATGTAGGTTCACTAATTAGGGACTGCTGACTGTCAGTAGAAGTTGATGGTTGAGATACCGTCGTCAGTGTAGGATTTGCAGTTACCAACTCAATGTCTTCAGCAATATCGTTTGTGCTTGTGTTCTCCGGCAAACTACTGACAGTTCTACATAAACACAAATTAATTTAATTATTTTAGAATTTCTTTTATAGACTACTATATATAACTATCTACGAAATACGATGGAAAACTATGATGGATAGATTCGAAACAAAAACAAATTTTTACAGAAAAAATAAGCCCGGACCTTACAAAAATAAGTCCGGATCTTCATACGGGCAACAGCGCATTGACATCGAGAGCTGATTTGTGAAAAGCCAATTGGGGGTAAATTTTACTCCCACAACCGACTTTTCACCAATCAGCGTTTGGTGTCAGAGCGCTGTTATTCGTATGAGGATCCAGGCTTAGTTTTTCATTTTTAGTCAACATTTACCAAATTTTTAGATTACCATACTATTCATTTTAATGCATTGATTGAAAATTTCACTTAATATCTATTATAAATAACTTACACTGATTTATCCAGAACATCATCAAGGAACTTCATTTGTTCATATAAACGAAATGTTGATTTTGCATTTTTTGTGCTACGCGCAGCCGATCCTCTTGGCAAATATTCTTTCATCTTCCTCTTTGACTTTATGTAACAATCACGAAGTTGCTTCCATCTTTTTTGCACATTCTCTACATCTTTTTCTGCATTAAAGAAATACAAATACTGTAATATTTAATTGAAAATAATTTAAGCTGACATAATCATGACTACATCTCACTTTATTGACAATTCTTATTGAAACTAATTATATATTAATACCACTGAATGATATATTCATATCTTCATAATAATTACACTTTATTTAAAAGAAAAGTTTGTTTATAATAGAAACTTTTGAACGTACCTCCTACA
>NW_017257506.1:264624-269224 GCF_001594055.1 Mycetomoellerius zeteki
ATAACAATTTGTAATTTGCAGTTCATAATACAATATTTATATCCGTATTTATATTATGAATTACAAATTACAAATATTTAGAGTAAACAAAAATATGCTTCATCAAATTTTAAACTAACCTTAAAATATTATAATTAATAAATATTATAAATATTACGAAAATAATATTTCAAAATGCTATATGCTACTCACAGGACTTATATTTTCTTCATTCATAATTGTTGATGTCAAGAAAGATTAAAGAAAAATAGCAGTTTCTTGTAATTTTTCCTCTTTATGTTAACCTCAATCCGCTCGATTAATACGCTAAATAATGACTTCAGCGGAACGGCAGCGAATCAAGAACAGCGGAAGGTCCGCAATTGATCAGATTTTCGATCCGCTAATCCGCGATACGCGCGGTACGCTCCATGGGACTGCACCCTAAGGGTGCCGTCCCATGGCACAGATTTTCCGCGTAAGGGTGCGTCCCGATGGAGAAAGAAATAGCGGAACGGAACAGTAACGGAAAGGAAGCAGGATGGGGGTTAACCAATCAGAATGATTCCGTTCCGCTTTTTCACACCCGGGTTCCCCATGATAAAACAATTCTTTCGCAACCGTAACGGAATTGAGTGAAATATTGTTGAGAAATCCAACATTGTGTGAAATTAAACGTGAATTTAAGACATTTGTGCCCGATATTGAAGCGATTTTCCAATCGTGCGTGGAAGACAAGAATAAATGTAAGTTTATCTATTATTTCTATGTATGTGTGCTGTGTACATATATACGAACGAAGTATGTTTTAAGGTTATTAAATTGTCGCGTTTCCCAAATTATCTGTCAAGATGCAAAATACATGTGTATAAATAAATGCTTGTTACAGAATTTGACGTCATATCTCACTGTGTCGCTAATTTCAAGGACATGGTAAAATATAAAACATATTTGGATATAATGAAGGTACACCTATTAACTAAAATAAAGCAGTGGAAAAGTAGTCAACAACTAAGTTGGCATAAACAAATTCGAAGAAAAGAATTAATTAAAGTCATTTTATTATATAAATATTTACAAAGAAAAATAAGAAAGATTAATAAAAAAAGAATTTGGATTCGGCAAATATTTAGTGAGGAAAATAGATATCTACAAGGGGACAGTGATAATTTAATTAATGAAATGAGACATAATGATTCTCATAAATATTTAGAATATTTACGAATGAATAAAAATGTATTTCATGAATTATTGAAGTTAATTGAGCCAAGTATTACAAAACAAGATGTTGTGAGACCTTCAATACTAGCGTGTACACGATTAGAAATTTGTTTACGATACCTAGCATCAGGTGATTCTATGCATTCAATTTCGTTTGCATTTCGAGTTGGACTAAATACAGTATCAAAGATAGTATCAGAAACATGTCAAGCTATTTGGAATTGTTTAAAAAATAAAGTTTTTTCTGAAAATAAAGAAATTGTATGGATGCAAAAAGCAAAAGAGTTTGAAGAACAATGGAATTTTCCAAACTGCATTGGTGCCATTGACGGAAAACATATTATGCTTCAAGTATAGTGCATGTGTATTTTAATAGTTATTTTTTCTTTTTTGCGATATTCTTATTTGTATTATTTTAATTTTTCAGGCTCCACCACATAGCGGTTCAACATATTACAATTACAAACATACTCACAGCATTGTACTCATGGCACTTGCAGATGCCAATTGTTGCTTTACAATGGTAGATATTGGTGCAGAAGGTAGACGAAATGACGGAGGAATCTTTCACGATAGTGAACTTAAGTATCAATTAGAAAATAATTATTTAAAGTTACCGAAAGAAACATCAATTTCAGTAAAAGATTCTAGATTACCTTATGTTATAGTAGCTGATGAAGCTTTTGCTTTGACTTCATATATGCTGCGTCCATATTCTCGATCTTGTAATTTAAATATTAAAAAAAAAGTATTTAATTACCGATTAAGTCGTGCTCGGAGAGTTATTGAATGTGCTTTCGGTATTTTGACATCGAAATGGAGAATCTTTCGAAGGCCAATTGCAACAAGTATTGATAATGCAATTCTAATTGTTCAAGCAACTGTTTGCTTACATAATTTCTTGATGTTGAAAGATTTAAATCTTCCCATAGAACAAAGAACATACTCGGTAACTTCTCAACAAGATCCAAATAGTAATCAAACATTATTTGAAAACATTGTAGAAAATGATACATTTAATGGAACTACTGTCAGAGATTTATTTGCACAATACTTTTATACAACTGGAGCTATAACACAACAATGGACAAAGGCTTATAAAAACGATTTTTAAATAAAATGTCGAAAACATTAATTCTTTTATTATTTATTCTCTATAAGTATCTTATACATGTATGGATAGACTTTTATTCCTTTTTTTAGAAACTAAAATGATCTTATCTTAGAATTATACTATCTTCAGTCTTTTTTTGTCACATCCTCTTTTTATCACATAAATCAATATATAGTTTTAATGCTTTTATCTCTTAAACAAAGTTCTTTATAGTCGCTAGAAGGTTTTCGGGTTATCGCCATGTATTTCTTTATTTTTGATGCTAACGTTTCGTGAACCACTGCTGTTCACTTCATCAGGGCGAGGGATTGGCATCAAGAATGAAGAAACACACGGCAATAACTCGAAAACCTTCTAGCGATAGTAAAGAAAATACCTGTGAAAGCCTCTAAAACATAAAGTTCTTTATATATATAAATCTTTTATAATCTTAATTCTAACTAACAATAAGTCTACTAGGTTCGAATTATTATACTATCTTCAGACTTTTTTTATCACACTCTTTTGTACCATATGAATTAATATATACATACAATTTTAATACTTTTTCTCTAAAACAAAGTTCTTTGTAAATCTCTCTTATAAAGTTAGACACTTAACATATATATTTTTTTAACTTTTAAATATTTTCAATATTAGAAGATTTATAACTTTTAATATACTTGTTTATAGTAAATAAAATAACGAAAAATGTCATAAAGTTATAAAAAGGACTAACTTTGGAACACATTGAGATCCTAAATATATAATTCTATATTTATATTTAAATTATAACATTAATTGGTAGTATGCAGAAAAAATAATTTACTACGATGTAAATTGCAAACAAATAATAGTATTTCTTGTTTTTAACGTTATAATTTAAATATAGCTGTAAAAATATGAGTTTTTAAAGATAAACCTTTCTCTTTAAACTTCTTCTGCTTCTTCAATTTCATATAGTCTTTTCAAAAATTCTATTTCTAACTTCGATCTTTGTTTATATGTAAGTCTTCGTAAACCTTCAGCTAAACGTAGTACAAATCCATCAATGGGGCTTGGATCCTTATTTTCTGTTAATGCATTTAGAAGAGTTGCATCTTCAACTAAACTTAGAGACCTTTTTCTTTCTGTTAACAAAATAATACATTAATTAATTTATATCTCAATAATTAAAGTTTAATTTGTAAATATAATAATTAGTAATTATACTTTTTGATTTTACTGATGGAACTGAGTGTGAATATACAGATGATTCAGATTCCATGCTGTCGTTCTCCATGTTTGATTGTACGTCATTCAAATTTATGTGAGGTAACGTTCTTGTCGATGTAGAGGCTTGTTGGTTACCTGTTGATTCTCTTAAAGAAGTCACAGTTCTGAAATAAATATTAAGGAAATATTATAAGTGTTAAATAACTATCAAAGTTAGTAATTATAAATTAAGCAATTATTGTACTTACTGACGATGTTCTAAGATATCATTTAAAAACATCATAGAATCGTAATGTCGAAAAGACGGCATAATTGATTCTGATTTTGATGTACCAGCTGAGCCACTTCTTTGCTGAATAACTTGTCGTTTCTTAAACAAATTTCTTGCTTTTCGGTAGCAATCTTTTAAATAGTTCCATCTCTTTTCAGCTTCAGATGGTGTGTACGAGCCTACAATATAAAATTTATAACTACAATTACAAGGCCAAGTTTAAAAAATTTCAACTTCAACTTCATATTGACATTACACATATGTTATTTATATAACTTCATAATTATATAATATTTCAATTTTACCTTTTAAATAGATACTGACCTCATTCCACAAATCATCTTTTTCTTTTTTTCCTCTTTGCTTTAATGGTAGACGAAAATCATATAACGCAGGTCTGTTTTGTACAGCTGTAATAAGATCCTCGTCGAGCCTATTCTTATCAAACGTGTCTTCCATATTTTCAATTTCTACAATAATTTCTATTAGTAAAATAGACTGTACAATTTATTAACAATGTATTGTGGAAATTAGTATTATTGTAAAATTCAATATACCTGGTACAAAAACGTTTCTTTCACTATCCATGACTAGTGAGTCCACGCTTGTATCCGCAAAACAAGAATGCTGTGCAAATTGATCATATTTCAATGTCCACTTACAATATGCACATTTAAATTGGTCCTAAAATTTAAAATGTGTATATTAGTTGTAATAAATAAATATATATATATATATAGAGAGAGAGAGAGAGAGGATATATTGTTAATTAATAAATATAAAATATAAGGAATATTTTACCATGTCCTTGAAATTAGCGA
>NW_017257507.1:0-272 GCF_001594055.1 Mycetomoellerius zeteki
GGTATTGATTTCACTTTCTATTATTTACCTCATAAGTTTATAAGTTGGACCGCGTTGATTGATTTATTATTATAATTTAGGATTCGGGCATTTATTAAGAACCTCAGGATAGGATATAACAATATATTTATTCACTAACTGATACAATATTTAACTAAACTAATGTTAACTAATTTGATTATTAAAAGAAACGTTTTCTAGAACAATGGTTTACTAGTGTATGATATCTCGGCACTACTGCTTGGCGCGCGCTCGGACGCTCCGAGCGGCGT
>NW_017257507.1:572-781 GCF_001594055.1 Mycetomoellerius zeteki
CATATTTTACAGTTTTTCTTCGATAAAGGCGAAAACGCAAGCCAGGCGGCTGAAAATGTGAATAGTGTTTATGGTCCTGATATTGTAACAGCCAATCACGCACAATTCTGGTTTCGTCGATTCCGTTCCGGTAATTTTGATGTCAAGGACGCACCACGCTCTGGAAAGCCAATTGTCGAAAATGTCGATAAAATAATGGAAATCGTCGA
>NW_017257507.1:1138-6650 GCF_001594055.1 Mycetomoellerius zeteki
GGAATCATCCACTATGAGCTGCTCCCCTACGGCCAAACTCTTAATTCGGACCTGTACTGTCAACAATTGGACCGTCTGAAGGAAGCAATCGCCAAGAAGCGGCCAGCGTTGGCCAATAGGAGAGGAATTGTGTTCCATCAGGACAACGCAAGGCCACACACATCGATAGTGACTCGCCAGAAGCTCCGGGAGCTTGGTTGGGAGGTTCTTATGCATCCACCTTATAGTCCGGATCTGGCTCCAAGTGATTACCACCTGTTCCTGTCTATGGCAAATGATTTTGCTGGTAAAAAATTCGACTCAAGAGAAGCTTGTGAAAATCAACTGTCCCAGTTTTTTGCCAATAGGGACGAGGGTTTCTATGAGAGAGGCATAATGAAATTACCTTCAAAATAGCAACAAATTATTGAACAAAACGGTGCATATTTGACCTAAATCGGATCATTCTAACTATACTAAATAAAGCCTTCAATTTCATGCAGAATAATGGATTTCTTTTTACTACACCTTATATAAACGCCGGTAGGAATCCGGATTCTTCCTTTTGTACCATTTTCGCAGCAGTGTTGTACACATTAAGTTGTTCATGACGCGAGGCGAGATGTGTGACGCCAGGTAGCCATAATTAGCGCGGAAGTCGGTACGGTAAAGGAGCGTCTTGTCGCCCAGTTTAATTCCACCGGCGAAAAAATCGCCCATCGAATTTGGTCCTTTGCCGTCCAGTTTGACGATAATGGCGTCGTTGCTACCATCGTCAAAAACCAAGTCATTGGCTCGATGTAGCTGTATCACTTCTATGTGCGCGTGATCGACGTCGACGATGATGTGCAGGTCACGAGCGGTGTATCTACCGAGCCTCATGCCGTGCGAAAAGTACGTGAATCTCGCGTACTTGATGCCGCACGTCTGGCTGAGATTTAGTTCTTGGAGCAAGACGGTGACGCGTCGAGCGTAAGCGTCGAAATCACCCTTCATCACGCTGTACGTACGCTTGACATCGTACATGAGATATTTGAATCCCGTTCACGACGTATCTGTGTCGGTGGGCATGTCTGCTGCCGCGCGCGCGATGACCACCATGACGAAGGCGTTGGCGGCCGCCTTTAATCATCCGTCTTTCTCGGCCGTGCTCCTCGGTGGCACGTCGCCGAAGAATTGGCTCTCGAGGTCCAACTGGAAGAGAAGTTGCATAGGATGGTCGTCGATGGTACCGAGGCACAGCTCGTACCACGGCTCCTTCGCTACGCACGATTCTTCGTAGCCGTGTGCGACGGCCGGTTCGCGGAGATTTCCGAACTTTTGCCTGTTGGCCAGATACCGTGTAAGTTTTATATTTTTACACTCGTTGGCTAGGTTCGGCCGGCTGTATATTTTTGTAATGAAGTGACATCGAAACGGCTCCATCGACATAGCGCAGAGTACTATGGAGTCCGACTTGGACTGGAGGCCGCGTCTGCTTTCATTGTACGTCATCGTCGACGGGGACGTCCACGGGTGGGTCCCGGCGACGGGAAGGTCCCGGTGTCACCTCCATCGTGTCACTATCACTCGGTGTCGCTATCACTGTCACTCTCACTGTCACTCGGTGCTCACTGCCGTTTAATACTGAAATTCAATCTGAAATAGAAAAAGGATGGTTAGTCGAGAGTCGGGGGGGACGCTCTCTTCGGGACTTCCCGTTTCGCGAACGACGTTGGGCCCATACCAAGATCCATCGTCGTTCAACGGGGCCCGAAGAGAGACGAACGTTACGGACGTCAGAGGGAGCGGATCTCCCCCTGACGGTGCCGTACCACCGGGCGTTTGAAGTCGGGGTCGCCATCCCCTACCGGTACATCGGAGACTCGGTCTCCTCAAGGGGTACCGGACCCGGTCTAAAGACCCGTTCTATCTAACGAACGAGTCCTTACGGGGCACTGGTTGGCACCTTGAGCCGATACCCGTTCCCACTAAGCACCATCGCTATTGGGATCCGGGTAGGTCGAGCGTGAGCCCTCGCACCACGACAAGGTCGTTCCCCACGCGAGGGAGGACAGGATTTGGGGGATAGGAAGGACGTTTGTATTAAAAATAACAAAGATACATTCGCTACGTACTACTATATTTTTAACTAGACTACATTGTTACAGAAAGACGACGCTTTACGGCTCCTCCAGTCTGAAAGAAAGAAATACGTAAGTCGCGGAAACGCGCGACGGTTATTACGAAAGGTACTTACCTCGGTTTCTTCGTTGGCGGCTCGTCGTCGGCGGCACCGCTGGTCTCTCCGTCCTCGTTTCCCTCGGCGGAGGCCGCGACACCCGGATACCGTGTAAGTTTTATATTTTTACACTCGTTGGCTAGGTTCGGCCGGCTGTATATTTTTGCAATGAAGTGACATCGAAACGGCTCCATCGACATAGCGCAGAGTACTATGGAGTCCGACTTGGACTGGAGGCCGCGTCTGCTTTCATTGTCAAGGTCCAGTATCACTGGACGCAGTTCGACGTCGTCATCGTCGACGGGGACGTCCCGGCGACGGGAAGGTCCCGGTGTCACTTCCATCGTGTCACTGTCACTCACTTGGTGTCACTATCACTCACTCTCACAGTCACTCACTGTCTTTTAACACTAAAATTCAAAATAATCTGAAATAGAAAAAGGATGGTTAGTCGAGGGACGTCGATCTCCTTGTCCGACTCCGTAGAGTCGTCCAAATCGTCCGACTGTACAGACGCGGTGTCGGACGTGTCCGACTTGTCGGTCGAAGTGTGCGGCGACGGTGGCCGATGGTTATTTATCATGACGCCTCCGTCGTACATCCTGAAAAAAAGAAAAATAGATTATCACTGGTACCTAAGTAGGGAAAAAAAAAGATACTCGTATTCGACGAAATCGAGAAAATATCCCTCTCCGAGTCTCACGGGGTCGACCCTGTCGCTCATCGTGGCTGTCTGAAAATAAAGACGAGGGGTGTTTCGGTATCACGACAGTTCAACGACAGCGTTCACTCGGTGAAAAAGGCATCAAAGTACGATCCATACCTATTATTTTTATTTTCCACGAAGCGAGTCGGTGAGCGGTGGTGGTGCCGAATCCCCTAAAAACCTGAAAAAAAGATAAAATTATTAGTAAATTTACAATAACTTTGGTTCCCTTTGTCCGATCTTCAAGTTTTTTTTTCCAAATCTAAGTTCTTTCGAGCCCCGTCGAAGGAATTCGGTCCCATTCCGCTATCTATCACCGTTTGAAAATGGCAGGAGTTCAACTTTGAACGTCTGCCGTTTCTAAACGGTGATAGATACAGGGATGGGCCAAGATCCCTATTTCGTTTTTTCGAAAACACTGTCCCCTCGCGTTGGTCCCGTTTCGCTAGCTGTAGCCGTTTCTTCTACGAGAAAAATTATCACCTTTTAGGCCGCCATTTTTAAACGGCTACAGATAGCGAAACGGGCCCAACGCGAGTCGACGGGGCTCGAAAAGACGAAGACGAGGAAAAAAAAATTTTTGAAATCGGACAAAGGGAACCGAAATTATCAAAAAATATTGGGATTCAACGGAGCGCGGATTACTTACTCGCAAGGTGTGCTCCCGCCCGGGAATGAGAAAATCCGGGAGCTCTCTCGAGCACCAGGACTCAACGGGTCGTCGGAAGGTGATCGACAGGGTGGTCGTTGGATCGGGAATTTTCCAACCTGTCGATTGGTGGGGATGACACCCCCCCCCCACAACCTACCTCTTAAAAATCAAAACTTTACAGCTCCGAGACGGTGACACCTGGAATTTTTCTAAAATATGTGATGGATCGAGGGTCGGATACTCTGTCGACCCCCGTGGTCCTGACCCCCCCCACTCTTTTTTGAATTTTGGAAAAATTCCGAGTTCGAGACGGTGACACTTGGAATTTTTCTAAAAATTGCGGTAGGTCGACGCTCGCGTACTCTGTCGATTCCACTCGGTACCGACCTCCCCCTCCCTCTTTTGAATTTTGGAAAAATTACAAGTCCGAGACGGTGAAACTTGGAATTTTTCTAAAAATTGTGGTGGGTCGACGGTCGCCTACTCTATCGATTCCACTCGGTCTTCACCTCCGCCATCCTCTTTTGAATTTTGGAAAAATTATAACTTTGAAGTGGTGAGAGTTAGCGAGTTGGATGTGGTATGTATAGTAGTTCGGTTTCGAAAACCCTGTCGATTTCGCTTAGTCCCATGTCTCTAGGTGGTTTCGTTTAGGCTGTGTACTCTTGGAAGTGGGTATTCGAAATTTTTCCAAGTCCCACCATTTCAAAAATATCATCGAAATTCGACTATACCAATCGATAGAGAATGTCGAGAAACGGATTTTGGACCCATGAATTTTGGGTCTTTTTTCAAAATTTGGAAAATTTTTCCAAGTCCAAAGGTTGAGAAAAGTTGTGAAAAATCGATGAAAATTGGACCATACGTATGGATTCAGAATGTCGAGAAACGGACTTTAGACCCATGAATTTTGGGTCGATTTTTCAAAATTTGAAACATTTTTCTGTCCCACCATTTAAAAAATGTCATCAAAATTCGACTATACCAATCGATAGAGAATGTCGAGAAACGGATTTTGGACACATGAATTTTGGGTCGATTTTTCAAAATTTAAAACATTTTTCTAATTGTAAGTCCCACACCCCTCCAAAATCGAGGAAAAATGACGGGGTCGAAAAAATCCTAACTACGATCGCCCATCAAAAATGAGTGTTTTTCGACTCTCACCGTTATGCCTCGGTCAAGTGTCTTTCGTGTTCTGGCGAAGCCAGAACACCCGTGCGTTACTGTCGGGACTTGGACAAATTTTGGGTCACTTCCTGAACTTGTACGAATTTTGGTCAGGTCGACGATGGTCCGACGAGGTTAGGTTGTGACCGGCCTGAGTGTGAAAATACGTTAATATCGCTACTTGTAGATAATTCATTTAAGAATGCGGTCGCCACTTCGTTTGACCTCCAACGAAGAAGGGAAAGCCGTTCCTCTGTCAGCGGCGGATGTCCTTTGCGTCTCAGCGTCTTGGATCCTCTCTCGCCCTGTGGAAACTTTGGCTGGGATTTCCGCAGTAATTCAAATCACTCACACGATTTATAATAGTGTAATTTAATTAATAGAATAAGTGTACATAAGTTTCGCGCACTCGGAACACGTGAAATCGTGACGCTACTTTCCGGACGCTATTTTCGAATAAAATGAAATAAATCAAATAAATTGTTTATATCAGGGACTTATATGTATGTTTAACTAATCAATAAACGTGTAACGCGCGTCCGCGGAGTCCTCTGAATGATATTACATCAATCTGATGCAATAGCGCGACGACACTGCGCGCGGGCACGTCCGTCCGGTTCGGGCGCCCAAGAGCGACTGATGGCTTCGGCGTCCGTCCAGAGATGCCAATTTTGTTACGGTTTACGACATCGAGACTAGCGCCATCGGTCGGCGGCCTGGCGCAACCGGTAGCACACACACAAGCACAAGCTCGTGTACGTGTGACTCTGGTAGCAGAAGCCAG